>NC_060139.1:1025506621-1025809640 GCF_021461385.2 Schistocerca piceifrons | reverse complement strand
TGTGCACAGTTGCATTCGCGCCCTATATTGAGTAAAAAGACAGCCTAAGTACAGCTGTGAATGAATTCAACTATTTGTCTAAATCACGATCGTTCACAAATCATTTACACCGACAACAGTTTAGAATGAAAACGTTTTTATTGTACTAAATCACGTCCACAAAAAAAACCTGATGGCCAGGTGATACTATGTCAGCGGCTCTTAGCCGCACCGACCTTACCGCACCGACGGACCACGAGCAAAAGACCACGACCTTTGTCTCCTATCCTCTGTCCTGTGTCCTGTGTCCGGTCACGTAACACTACATTACTCAAATGTATTATTTCTAAACATGGCCATCATGCATTTACAATGTTACAATATTAAAATACGTAAAACTAAATGCCTTATACTGTTTTGTAGACAATCATCAGATTATTTGCATATTTAAGGGCACTCCACTTTTTGTCAGTTTCACCCCTCTTCTTTTGTTTAATCACGTCTTTGCCTAAAGGGTGTGGCACACGAAATACTCATTTTGCTCTAAACAGATCGAAAACTGAACAGTACCTTCACAATAAAAGACAATAACTTATTATGCAGAGGTTCTCAAACATCCTTACAATTTAACTTTTATATAAAACATGTTCTTTAATGTCCAAAATATTATTCCTGCTACTATGCTTTAAATTTGAGTTTTGAACGATTTTGAAGAGCTCTTATGTTTATGGAGTACTCCTATTTCACTGATCAGATACCCAGCAAATCCAATGATTAGCAAGACAATCACACCTTAACATTATTAACATATGTACCAAGTTATGCACTGAGACATAGGCAATTATGTAACTAAGTAATTCAATGTGAAACTGTTATATGCTGCCTCCTCTCTTTATCAAGAAGGTGATTCCATAAATATATTGACTTGTGGTTGCTATACCCCAACTGTCCTTCCACAGTAAACATTACCACATCCAGCAAATTAGTTATACTATTACAGTATCCCTTGTAACCTCACAATAATTTGAAAGAGGTACTGGAAATCCAAACATTTCTCACGCCCCACCAGGAGCCGGACCGACTGCAGAGAACCAACGGTAACGTGTGCCTAAGCGACATCAGATACGACAGCGTATAATATACTATATAATATAGGAGTATACTGACTAGACCGTCAACTCGCCATGACATTCGGGAAAACGTTGATTGTTTGCGCTAGACCACATGCTAGACCGCTAAGGTACCCGCGTTCGGTTTCATAAAGAAAGTCCTTGTGATAAGACATGTGTAGTTGCGGTCTGGTCGGTGAGAATTGTTCTCGGACATTCACCGTGCTCATAAGATAATCACTGACAAGCGCATCAGACGAGCGTGAATTCTTCAGCATTTTGGCATTCCTCCTGCGTATATTCCATTTATCTTTCGTAACCATTGATGTAACTGACAACAACGAACCTCCATCTAAGTACAACCCAAGAGCGGGTAGATATGCATAGTGTCAGCATCTTGTTAGTATCTCATTCCTGGATAAAAAAGAAAAAAAATGCATAAACCATCATAAGTTGTAATACACCCCCGCACTTCATTCTACTAGCGTCAGTGTCGTCACATGTAAGTTATTAGGTAGTAATAATATTTTTTTAAAAAATAAAAATAGGAAGCATTTTCGGATCATTGTGTATACGTAGCAATAATTCTTCTGGTCTCCAATTCTTGTGAACCAATTTGTATACCTTTAAGTGTATGAGAAACCGAACTTGGTATACTGAGAAGAGGCAACCAGGAGTAGCTGATACCAGGTTTTGCGTCTGTGCTGAGGTCGGTCATATTTCAGCGAAACTGTACTGTATACTTAGAGGAAGTCAGGTGAGGACAACTATGATGCCGAAAGCTGTTGCGGAAGTTTCTCGGCTTTGGGGCTCAGCTGGGGCGTAATTTTCCCGGAGCAACTGTTGCGAAGTTTGCCGGCAACAGCGGGCGCGGCTTGGCGCTCTCAGTTTCAAAGTGTAAGCAGACCCTCCGGCCGCTGTGCGCGAGCAGCAGATTATCACTAAGTTCACACCGAGCAGTGGGCGGTGTTGGGCTGCGCCAGCGTGAAAGGCTCCTCGACTACCGTTGACCACAGTACCCTGTAACCTCAGCGGAAACTCCATCACTTATGGAGGAAGAAGTCAAATTATTGTTATTGGATTAAAATACTCGTTAGAGAAGTATCTTCTTAAAATGAGAGAAAGAGATAATGCAGATAACAATGGGTCCACTTTATTATCACCGCTGTTTTTGACTTTTTTTTTAAATCTAGAGTGTCATACATAAAAGAATGGTAGTATATTTCATGCCAACGGCCTTGCCGCAGTGGTAACATCGGTTCCCGTCAGATCACCGAAGTTAAGCGCTGTCGGGCTGGGCTAGCACTTGGATGGGTGACCATCCGGTATGCCGAGCGCTGTTGGCAAGCGGGGTGCACTCAGCGCCAGTGAGGCAAACTGAGGAGCTACTTGATCGAGAAGTAGCGTCTCCGATCTCGGAAACTGACATACGGCCGGGAGAGTGGTGTGCTGACCACATGCCCCTCCATATCCGCACCCTGTGACGCCTGTGGGCTGAGGATGACACGGTGGCCGGTCGGTACCGTTGGGCCTTCCAAGGCCTGTTCGGGAGGAGTTTAGTTTTTAGTATATTTAATTACGTAGACACGTCATCTGCCTTCAGGAAAAGATAATCAACAGAAAGGATCAAATTAAGAAGACGGTACTTACCTTCTCTTATTTGCGTTAAGCTGTTCGGTAAGCTAAACAAGCTTGTGGTTCAAGTAGGTGTAATATGCAAGCAGTTGCTTTTTGAATTTGAAATGATTTTTTGTGCCATTAATTAGTTTCCGAGCCACTGTACGCTCATCATTAGATGGAGGTGTCACAGGAACATTATTTTCTGTACCCCGTGCTATAACGAAATGCTTAAGTAACGGAAAGATAGTTATGGTTTACGATACTTACGTTGTACTGCGTCTTGCTAACCATGCTAACCATATTTATCGACTTTCTTGAGACGTTCGACTCAGTTCCGCATAGTCGCTTGCTCCAAAAAGTGCGCGCTTACGGTCTATCCGATGATATATGCGGTTGGATAGTAAGTGTTCTAACAGACAGAGAGCAGTATCACGTCCTGAATGGGGTGATTTCAACAGAAGCAGGCGTAACTTCAGGTGTGCCTCAGGGCAGCGTAATAGGTCCACTGCTTTTTGCGATTTACATAAACGATCTGGTTGATGGTATTGACAGCGGCATTACACTGTTTGCCGATGATGCTGTAGTTTACATGAAAGTAGTATCACAAGAAAGTTGTGAACGAATCAATGAGGATTTGCAGAAAATAAATGCATGGTGTAATGACTGGCAGTTATTTCTCAATATTAGTAAGTGTAACCTACTGCGTGTAACAAGACGAAAATCCCCATTAATGTACGAGTACAAAATAAATTCCCAGTAAATAAATTCCCGGTAACATCCGTCATGTATCCGGGTGTGACTATTCGAAATGATAACAAATGGAACAATCACATTATACAAGTAACGGGCAAGGCGAACTATAGATTGCGGTTTATTGGTAGACTGCTGAAGCGATGCAGTCCTTCAACAAAGGAAATTGCTTATAATACGTTAGTTCGTCCAGTCTTAGAGTATTGTTCGTCTGTATCGGACCCTTAACAGTTGGGCCTGATTCAAGAGATTCAGAAGGTCCAAAGAAGAGCGGCAAGATTCGTGACTGGTACATTTTGCCATCGCGAGAGCGTTACAAATGTCATATAATGTTTGATAGACGACGCGCTAAACGGAAGGGGCTGCTCACTAAATTCCGAAATCCGATTTTCGCCGAGGATGTAGAGCATGTATTATTACCACCAACTTTCAAATCGCGCAATGATCACCATTCAAAGACAGGGGAAATTAGAGCTCGTACTGAGGCGTTCAGACAGTCGTTTTCCCTCGCGCGATCCGCGAGTGAAACAGAGGGGGGGGGGGGGGGGGGGGGGAATGTCACTTTGGCGCAAATTGTGCTCTCCACCACACACCGCTTGGTGGCTAGCGGAGTATATGTGTAGATGTAGATGATAAATATGTACTGACATGTACATTTATCCAGTTGCCACAAACGCGCGCGCGCACTCACAGACGCGCGCACACACACACACAATTTAAATTTAGATGCACTCAGTTTCACAGCAAAAACAAACACTGAACGTAAGTGCCAATAGTGTGAAGGAACTAGGAATTACACTTTGGCACGTCTCTAACTTTGACATGTGATGCACTAAACTGCAGACTGAAATATGAGAAGCATTCAATAAGTAATACAACATTTTTTCTCTGGCAGCAGGTTGGTTTCCTTCAAGAATCCAGTATACCGTATTATTCTTCACTCTTTTGGCTATAAAACCACATCGCCGATCAATTCTACGGCATTACGCCACCTTACTGGGAGGGCTTGTGTGCCCGCGAGGTACTACTCTGCTGGTCGACGTCAGAGCGTCTTGTTGTATCAACAGCCTCCCCATCAACCACGTACTGCTTCCCGGGGAGGGCACGCTTCATTGGGCCGAACAGATGGAAGGTGCGATATCTGTGAAATTGAATGGATGAGAAAGAATTGTCCAATGAAATTGTGTGAACTCCTTTCGGGTGTGCAGACTTGTGTGAGGCCTAGCGTTGTTATGGAGACGGAGAAATTCGTTTGCATTTTTGTGGCGACGAACACGCTGAAATCGTTTCATTAGTTTAATGAGGCTAACACAATACGCTTCAGAGTTCATCGTCGCGCCATGAGGGAGGACATCAAACAGAATAACCCCCTTCAGAGTCCCAGAAGACCGTCGCCATCACGTCACCGGCTGAGGGTGCGGCGTTCAACTTTTCATTTGGAGGGGAGGTCGTGTGACGTCACTACGTGGATTGCCGAAGTGATTAACCCATATTTCATCGCCTGTGACCATTTTCGACAGATAATTGTCACCGTGAGCGCCATAAAGTGCAGGCAATTCAGCACAGATGTTCCTTAGTTGCTGTTTATGGTCTTCTGTTTGCCGGCGAGGAACCCAGCGGCCACACCCCAACTGGTCGATAAGTGAGTCGCACTATTAACAGAGACGTCCAGTTGTGCAGCGAGGTGTTTGACTGTGATCCGTCGATCACCTCGAATGAGAGTGTCCGCACGTTCCAACATTACAGTGGTCACTGTTATATGCGGCCGGGTGGCACACTGGAGATCGGGTATGCGTGCGCGATATTTTTGCGATGACGACAGACGCCTGACCGTACGACTCACCGTGCTTTTGCTCACTGCTATGTCTCCTTAGACATTTTGCAAGCGCCTGTGAACATCTGCGATGCTTTGGTTTTCCGCCCTAAGAAACTCAGTGACAGCTCTCTGCTTGCAACGCACCTGCGTTACAGACGCCATTTTGGAGGCTACGTGTAGCGCGGCCACCAATCGGAACTTCATGAAACTACAGGGGCTCAAGCGGGAATATTCGACGATGCCCAAAACAAATACCGCATTTTCTCAACCGAAACTGGACGATAAAAGAATGTATTGCATTACTTATTGAGCGCCCCTCGTAATTACGAGGTGCATTCAAGTTATAAGGCTTCCGATTTTTTTTTGTAATTAACTACTCACCGGAAATCGATGAAACTGGCGTTACTTCTCGACGTAACCGCCCTGCAGACGTACACATTTTTCACAACGCTGACGCCATTATTCCCTGGCAGCGGCGAAGGCTTCTTTAGGAGTCTGTTTTGACCACTGGAAAATCGCTGAGGCAATAGCAGCACAGCTGGTGAATGTGCGGCCACTGAGAGTGTCTTTCACTGTTGGAAAAAGCCAAAAGTCACTAGGAGCCAGGTCAGGTGAGTAGGGAGCAGGAGGAATCACTTCAAAGTTGTTATCATGAAGAAACTGTTGCGTAACGGTAGCTCGATGTGCGGGTGCGTTGTCTTGGTGAAACAGCACACGCGCAGCCCTTCCCGGACGTTTTTGTTGCAGTGCAGGAAGGAATTTGTTCTTCAAAACATTTTCGTAGGGTGCACCTGTTACCGTAGTGCCCTTTGGAACGCAATGGGTAAGGATTACGCCCTCGCTGTCCCAGAACATGGGCATCATCATTTTTTCAGCACTGGCGGTTACCCGAAATTTTTTTGGTGGCGGTGAATCTGTGTGCTTCCATTGAGCTGACTGGCGCTTTGTTTCTGGATTGAAAAATGGCATCCACGTCTCATCCATTGTCACAACCGACGAAAAGAAAGTCCCATTCGTGCTGTCGTTGAGCGTCAACATTGCTTGGCAACATGCCACACGGGCAGCCATGTGGTCGTCCGTGGCACCCACCTGGATGACACTTTTCGCATTTTCGGGTCGTCATGCAGGATTGTGTGCACAGAACCCACAGAAATGCCAACTCTGGAGGCGATCTGTTCAACAGTCATTCGGCGATCCCCCAAAACAATTCTCTCCACTTTCTCAATCATGTCGTCAGGTTGTTTCGGTTTGTTGTCACACGATGTTCTGCCTTCATTAAACTGTCGCACCCACGAACGCACTTTCGGCACATCCATAACTCCATCATCACATGTCTCCTTCAACTGTCGATGAATTTCAATCGGTTTCACACCACGCAAATTCAGAAAACGAATGATTGCACGCTTTTCAAGTAAGGAAAACGTCGCCATTTTAAGTATTTAAAACAGTTCTCATTCTCGCCGCTGGCGGTAAAATTCCATCTGCCGTAAGGTGCTGCCATCTCTGGGACGTATTGACAATGAACGTGGCCACATTTTAAAACAATGCGCATGTTTCTATCTCTTTCCAGTCCGGAGAAAAAAATGGGAGGCCTTAGAACTTGAATGCACCTCGTACAAGCATCTCATTTCACGTGAAAGGTCGCAATGTGACAAAGTGTCACACTTACATTCAGTGTTTGTTTACTGTCAAACCAAGGGCACCTAAATACGGTGTGTGTGTGTGTGTGTGGGTGTGTGTGTGTGTGTGTGTGTGTGTGTGTATTTGTGTGTGTGCAAACAGACTAAAATGTTTATTATCAGAACGTATTTGTCATTCATACTAAGAGAAAGTGCAAAACCTATTCTGAAACATAACGATTTTTCTTTTCATGAAGACTTCGGAGTTGCTGTCAGAGACAGTAAAAGACCTGGAAGAGCAGTTGAACGGAATGGACAGTCTTGAGGATATAAGATGAATACCAACAAAAGAAAAACGAGGATAATGGAATGTAGTCTAGTTAGCTCGGGTGATGGTGATGGAATTAGATTAGGAAATGAGACACTTAAAGTAGTAAAGGAGTTTTGCCATTTGGGGAGCAAATTAACTGATGATGGTCGAAGTAGAGAGGATATAAAATGTAGACTGGCAATGGCAAGAAAAGTATTTCGGAAGAAGACAAATTTGTTAACATCGAGTATAGATTTAAGTGTCAGGAAGTCGTTTCTGAAAGTATTTGTATGGAGTGTAGCCATGTATGGAAGTGAAATGTGGACGATAAATAATTTAGACAGAAAGAGAATAGAAGCTTTCGAAATGTGGTGCTACAGAAGGATGCTGAAGATTAGATGGGTAGATCACATAACTAATGAGGACGTACTGAATAGAACTGGGGAGAAGAGAAATTTGTGGCACAACTTGACTAGAAGTAGGGATCGATTGGTAGGACATATTCTGAGGCATCAAAGGATCACCAGTTTAGTATTGGAGGGCAGCTCGGAGGGTAAAACTCGTAGAGGGAGACCAAGAGATGAATACATTAAGCAGATTCAGAAGGAGGTAGGCTGCAGTAGGTACTGGGAGATGAAGAAGCTTGCACAGGATAGAGTAGCATGGAGAGCTGCATCAAACCAGTTTCTGGACTGAAGACCACAACAACGAACGCTTCGTTAACTTACGCTAAATTTTCATTTTGCTCCGCCAGCATCACGGCACTAGTGTCCAGCTGCTGCTGGTACAGATAATAACGTTCATGTAACACCCCATCTGATGAAGACGGTCTCGAAAACTAGACAATACTGGGTAACAGAGGCTGCGGGTGCTACAGCAGAGTCAGCCTGGTTGCCTGAG
The DNA here is from genome assembly GCF_021461385.2 of Schistocerca piceifrons. Lineage (NCBI taxonomy): Eukaryota > Metazoa > Arthropoda > Insecta > Orthoptera > Acrididae > Schistocerca > Schistocerca piceifrons. The sequence goes on along the minus strand of NC_060139.1, from coordinate 1,025,801,537 downwards.
CAGCAGGCGTTAGGGGGGCGCGGCGACTCCGCCGTTCCAGTCAGTGCACACAGCACGCCGATTAGGCCGCACTGTTTTGCAGCGCCTGTCACTTGGGCGGAATTAGAGCATTACTCAGTAACCTTCCACCCACCGGGTATGTAGGGGTATGCAAGGTCCTGCGACAGCAGAGCGAAATGGAGGCTGAACTTTGGTTCCACTGGAGAGTCAGCGCGTCTACTTCCGGTGCCGACGTTCTGCCAGCGAGTACGGCGAACGGCGACGGACCACACACTACCACCCACATTCGACGGCCGCCACTCGCCCACCAATTGATAGCTGCTGGATGGACTTAGAACTTCTTGAAAGGACATACAAAACTTCATTAGGACTTGGATACACAATGATTACTAGTCAAATATTATGCGGAACGTTACTGATCTTTAAAGAGAGCTACGTAGGGTATTGTTTATTCTTGATTCAGTAAAAAAATTTTGTGAACTTTTACTCTGAGCCATCACTCTATAGGTGTCAGCCACCTTGGTGGACATGTTCTCAATACACCAGACTCAACAAATTGTATCACAGAATGAGATTTTCACTCTGCAGCGGAGTGTGCGCTGATATGAAACTTCCTGACAGATTAAAACTGTGTGCCGGACCGAGACTCGAACTCGGGCCTTTGCCTACCGTGGGCAAGTGCTCTACCAACTGAGCTACCCAAGCACGAATCAGGCGCCGTCCTCACAGCTTTACTTCTGCCAGTACCTCGTCTCCTACCTTCCAAACTTTACAGAAGCTCTCCTGCGAACCTCGCAGAACTAGCACTCCTATCACATTTAAAAAGAGAGAGGCTGTATATTACACCTTCATAAACCGGCAATATTAATCGCAGTTGCAGTTCATCATCCGCAATGGATATAATCAAGAGAAATAAGGTTTCATAAAGCAGAACACTATATTTTAGAAACAGGAATGCAGTAACAAAGGCATTCAATGTATTTTGCCTAGTTCTAGGAAAATAAAAGAATCTAAGGAAAGCACTACCGCAGTTACTTCAGATGTATGCATGTAATTCCTTCCGTCCCTGCTTTCTGTCAGGAATCCAATAAGACCTCTTCCAAATGTTAAAATATAGGATCACAAATTAACATAAAAATTTTTTGTGCGTAGAAACTGTGAAAAGGGTTTTTAAGCTTGGGAAAAATATATTTCGATTCTAGTACAAGAGGTGTCATTTATTCCAGTAGCAACCGCTTTTTGCGAAACTGTGGAACCAAAGATAACGTATCTCTTTGGACTACCCATGTGTGAGGAGAAATAACGTATAGCCCTTTTCCTTGATGGTCAAAGGACCAATCGAAGCGGCTTTTCGTTTTCAGAAAACTTCCTTAATTGTTTGCTGTGATTACGACGATGTGAAAATTGATGGAAGAGCTCTGACGTACAAAACCGGAAAAGATAGGTAACAACCATAAGACACGTATTCCTACATTTCTCCAGAACCTAAGTTGGTCTTCCCCGAGATCGATGCCACCAGTATTTCTGCAAACAACTACCGTCAATGTTATGTATTCATGATGTATCAAACTGATGGTATGTGATATTCACATCTGTCGCCACTCGTATTTTATGGAGTTAGTATTCTTCTTGGAGAATGTTTCACCTGTCTCATACATCCAGCACACCACACTGAAAAGCTTTGTCATGGCTGACTCTCTCAAGGAACCTAATAGTTCTGAGAGAATTGCGTATGGTGCACGTTGTTTGTTTCGGCTTCGGTCTTTCAATACTCTGTCAAATTCTGCTCTTAATACGATTTCTTCCAGTTCGTCTTGATCTACTTCTTCTCCCTTTTATGTAATTCTGTGTCGATTGCCGAAAGAGAAACGCCGTGTTTTTCGTGTATTGTTACCACTGGATAAACCCAGTACTTCCGTTGACATCGTTGGCGTAGCCAGCAACGCGCATCAGTTGCTGCTCACACTGCATTTGGCTGTTGTCTAATGCAGGTACACAGCTCTCGTCACAGAGATTCAGCCGCGTGGGTCAGTCGCGCCGATCCACCACACCACAGCCTCCAGTTTCATAAGGCGGTAGACTGGCAGTGTGAATAGATAGCAGGACGCAGCAACGGCAGCCTGTGTGTTCCGCAGGAGGCGAGGCTCCAGCTGATGCCGGGTCCGCCTCCACGGCAGCACCGGGGGCGGCACCGGAGGCGGCAGGGTCCGGGGGCCGCGCCTCCGTGTCTGGGGACGGCAAGACGGTGGCGCAGTACGAGAAGGGCTACCTGTACGGAGCGGGCAAGGCGGCGCCCGACAAGCACGTGGAGAACGCGCTGCTCAAGTCCGAGCTCTACGGGGACCCCAGTAAGTGACCGCACCGCACTGCACTGCCAGAGACACGGGCCCCGCAACCAACCTGTGACGTCACACTAGTCGCCTTGTCCGCCGCACTCCGCGAACGCCGGGCTCCATGCGGATTTCCATGCGCCCGCAGGATTTCAATATGTACACTACTGGCCATTCAAATTGCTACACCAAGAAGAAATGCAGATGATAAACCGGTATTCATTGGACAAATATATTATACTAGAACTGACATGTGATTACATTTTCATGCAGTTTGGGTGCATAGATCCTGAGAAATCAGTACCCAGAACAACCACCTCTGGCCTTCATACGCCTGGGCATTGAATCAAACAGAGCTTGGATGGTGTGTACAGGTACAGCTGCCCATGCAGCTTCAGCACGATAACACAGTTCATCAAGAGTAGTGACTGGCGTATTGTGACGAGCCAGTTGCTCGGCCACCATTGACCAGAAGTTTTCAATTGGTGAGAGATCTGGAGACTGTGCTGGCCAGGGAAGCAGTCGAACATTTTCTGTATCCAGAAAGGCCTGTACAGGATCTGCAACATGCGGTCCTGCATTATCCTGCTGAAATGTAGGGTTTCACAGGGATCGAATGAAGGGTAGAGCCACGGGTCGTAACACATCTGAAATGTAACGTCCACTATTCAAAGTGCTGTCAGAGCGAACGAGAGGTGACCGAGACGTGTAACCAACGGCACCCCATACCATCACGCCGGGTGATACGCCAGTATGGCGAGACGAATACACGCTTCCATTGTGCGTTCACCGCGATGTTGTAAACGGAACCTGGATTCGTCCGAAAAAATGACGTTTTGCCATTCGTGCACCCAGGTTCGTCGTTGAGTCCACCATCGCAGGTTCTCCTGTCTGTGATGCAGCGTCAAGGGTAAACACAACCATGGTCTACGAGCTATTAGTCCATGCTGCTGCAAACGTCGTCGAACTATTCGTGCAGATGGTTGTTGTCTTGCAAACGTCCCCATCTGTTGACTCAGGGTTCGAGACGTGGCTGCACGATCTGTTACAGCTATGCGGATAAGATGCCTGTCATCTCTACTGCTAGAGATACGAGGCCGTTGGGATCCAGCACGGCGTTCCGTATTACCCTCCTGAACCCACCGATTCCATATTCTGCTAACAGTCATTGGATCTCGACCAAGTCGACCAGCAATGTCGCGATACGATAAACCGCAATCGCGAAAGGCTACAATCCGGCCTTTATCAAAGTCGGAAACGTGATGGTACGCATTTCTCCTCCTTTCACGAGGCATCACAACAACGTTTCACCAGGCAACGCCGGTCAACTGCTGTTTGTGTATGAGAAATCGGTTGGAAACGTTCCTCATATCAGCACGTTGTCGGTGCCGAAACCGGCGCCAACCTTGTGTGAATGCTCTGAAAAGCTAATCATTTGCATATCACAGCATCTTCTTCCTGTCGGTTTAATTTCGAGTCTGTAGCACGTCATCTTTGTGGTGTAGCAATTTTAATGGCCAGTAGTGTAATTCAAAAGATACCCACTGAAGGGGTTAACTTTGTTGTGTGCTTTCCAGTGCTTGCATTCATTTAAGTGCATAGTCAAGAATTATTAAACTCGTCTGAAATAGTTAGTCGCTCCCCACCAGAGGCAGCTGCCAGCACTCGTGAGAGCTGCAGTGTCACATGCTGTGACGTACACATCGTGGCCTTTCTTTCTCGTGGGTCTTAGGTCACAGTTAGTGACGCGGGACTAGTCCCGATATTTCACGGCATTGACTACGGTCACTGTAGCCCGATTTCTAGTCGATACTTTTCAGCTCATACTTTCGCTCGAGTACTTTATAGAAGATATCTATTAAATTTTTATTATTTGCCCAAAATTTTGGTCTCATGGCCCAGTGGCAACACTCTCAACGACTGGATGCCCGACCACCAACAGCTGAACGACCGGCTTGAGTGCGGGCGAGAGAGTGAGTGTACGAAAACTTCGCTAACCCTGTCAAAGTTTCTTGATGCAATAATTTAACAACAGCCGTATGTATTGTAGAAATTTATTTTACGATCTTCTTATCTGCTACCAGTTTCGGCATTACAATTATGCCATCTTCAGGTCCCTTCACTTCGAACCCCTTTCTGCACGATTCGACTTACTTGTTTTGACGTTAAAACGTCTATTCGCTCGTCGGACGAACTTTCTTGTGTAACAGAGAACTGTCAGATTTGAATCGCTAATAACTACAAGATCATTAATGCGCGATGAATGGTTATTCCCACAACAAATAGAGATCTTCTGTTTTTCGTTGTCGCGCGGTAACTGTTTTACCAGTGACGTCATCATATCATTGTAGGCGCGTGCACGTGATTGTTAAGGCGCCTAAAAACGATAAAATTTTTTGCCAAATCCGCTCTTATCTAGCCGCAGATTTGTCAAACAAGTCCATATACGTATAAACAAAATTTGTCAGTCTACTCATACTTTTAAGCAGATAGTGTTCGTGAGTATTCTGACAGTAGTGAGAATGGCCACAAATGCAGACAGAGTAGTTCTGGCACTGACTTTGGCAATGTTTTTAAAGAAGAAGAAGAAAAAAAAATATAAGAGCAAACTTGTTTGTCAAATTCGCTCTCGTCTAGCCAAAGATTTGTCAAACAAGCGTGTAGATTTAGCAACCACGTTTGTCAGTTTAACTTTACTTTTGAAGCAGATGCTTTTCGTCTATGCTGTATTTTTACACAAGTGGTAGCGGCTACAAATGCAGCTGAAGTATTTCTAACATTGTATGGGGCTTTATATGCAGGGTGTGATTCAAAAGTTTCAAGACTTAACTCAGAACTAGAAATTTATTAGACATTTAAGTACAGCGGACTAAAATTCTTCAAAATATGATCGTTCAGCTTCAACAAAGCGCTTCCATCGCGTCTTCCACCGTTCGTAGCCCTTCTGGAAGGCCTCAGACGTCATGCTGTCAAGGGCTCTCGTCGAAGCGTGCTGGATGGCGTCGATGGAGTCGAATGGTTTCCGTTTTAGGCCTGTCTTGATTCGGAGGAAGAGGAAAAAGTCACTTGGAGCCAAATCGGGGCGTAGGGTGGCTGCGGCAGTGTTGTCACGTTGAACTTGACCAAAACTTCGGTGGCGGCGCGCGACGTGTGAACGGGCGCGTTGTCGTGGTGGAGAATCCAATCGCCCTTCACCGCTGGGCGGACGAGGCTAACTCGATCCCTCCAGCGACGGAGCACTCTCCACATTTTTATTCGTTCGCTTGATGATGGCTCACAGAGCGGTTGTCGTCTTCAACATTCCCGCGACCATCTTTGAAACGTTTCTGCCACATGAAAAACATTGCACAGGACATGACTTCTTCCTTAAAGGCCTCTTGAATCATACCGAGAGTCTCCATGGTGGTTTTGTTCAGTCGCACGCAAAACTTAATCGCATAACGCTGCTCCAAGTGCTGCTCCATTTTCGCCTCTCCCACTTTTCGACCGAGGTCAATGACACGCACTACGCTGCAAGCGATGCGCGCTCTCCAGGGTTCTGGAGGCAACTGCCGCAGCGTCAGTTCGTTCCCTGAAACCCCCCACTACTTCCCCACCTCGCGGAACCGGTCCGCGCGCGCTCCCCTGCTCAGAAATGAATCGGTCTTGAAACTTCTGAATCACACCTTGTACGTAACTACTTTATCCAGGCAGCACTGTCCATGTGACGTATCCGCCGCAGTAAATCTATGGTAGAGTCAGTACAGGCTACGGCTAGAGTTTTGAGAAGATATATGACCGATCATTGAGACGACTGGCGTTCTTTTCTCGAATGAACCATTCCGACATTTGCCTTCATCCATTTGGACCACAGTGTCCCTAATGTGACCCCAGTGGCATAACCGCAGAACCAACTCGATCGCCACTGACTATTACAATTACACTGCATTTGTTTTATAACTTCGGAGAACTGACCTATTTGTGTACTGGAGTTACGGGCCGATTAACGGTAGGGATTGGCGGAACCGAGATTCGAGTACGTGACGTTTTGGTTTCGGGTTGGACAAAGAAGTGGATGCTGTGATATGCTAGTATGGCTTAAGTTCCCTAGCTTGCGAGACACGGAGGTCAGCCAGACACGGTTCGAATCCACACAGCGGAGCAATGACCGTTGATATGGTGCACTGGCCAGAGTCAATATGACTTTCAGGCGGTTTTCCACGTTTCTCCAAATAAATTTTGCATTGATTCGCAGCCTCTGCCTCAGAAAATACAATACACACACAAAACACAGTTTTTATGATCCACATAAGGTGACTTACATGACTAGCCTCAGTTGTCGTCAACTGCTGTGGCGACAGGAAGTGCATCGGGCCACAGTGTTTAATTAGTATAAATTTGTGAAATCATGAAAACAGCGAATCGGGTACCACAGAATAAACGCTAGAAAAGAGTGACAATTCGAGACTACGCAGGGTAAGGAAGCTGGAAGCTGTAGCGGGAGAGAACCCTGTTGTAGTCACTTAGCAACTTTATACTTGAATGAAAATAATGTGAGACCTGAGTTTCTCCTGGCGTATACAACTTTCAAATAACTTCCGGGAATTTAGATATGTTGACGATACCTTTGTTGTTTAGCCTCATGGTAGGGAGAATTTGAATGCCTTTCTAGAACATCTGAACTCGATCCACCCGAACATTCGTTTCACGATGGAGGTGGAAGAGGATGGTTGCCTTCCCTTTTTTGACGTGTTGGTTAGGCGGAAGGGTGATGGATCATTGGGACATGCAGTCTACAGGAAACGTACTCACACCGACTTGTACTTACAGGCTAATAGTTGTCACCATCCGGCTCAGCGTGAAGGGGTACATCGTACCCAGGTACACAGGGCACATGTCGTTTCCGACGCTGAGACTTTGCCAGCTGAGCTGTCCCATCTTGAAGTTACGTTCCGTCAAAATGGTTACAGTGATAGACAGATTCAACGTGCGTTGCGCTGTCGACCAATTGAACATCAGGTAATTGATGATAATTCTGAGTCGACAACCTAAGTCTACTGTCTTTTTGCGTTAGGTAGGAAACACTTCCAACAAGATCGGTCATATTTTACGGAAATACGATGTGAAATGTGCTTTCCGACCTCCATCTAAAATAAGAGTGCTTTTGAGTTCTGTTAAGGATGATCTTGGTCTGCGTAAAGCGGGTGTATATCGCATTCCTTGTAGCTGCGGCATGGCATATACTGATCAGACTATGAGGACCGTTGAGGACCGATGTACTGAGCATAAACGGCACACACGACTACAGCAGCAGATCTGCTATTGCCGAACATTGCTTGGATACTGGTCATCCCATGTTATATAATAACACCGAAATATTGGCATGCACGTCCAGCTATTGGGATAGTGTTACTAAGGAGGCAGTTGAGATTAAATCAGCGGGCAACCTCGTTAACAGGGATGGAGGTTTTTGTTTAAACTCTCTCTCTTGTCAAAAAACAGAGGGACAGAGTCAATGCTACCTCACCCGCGAGTTCATAGTCTCACTCACTATCGATATCTCAGACTTTGGTCATCTTTGGTGGCTCTAGTGTCCAGTGTGTGTGTTATCTTTCCTGCATCAGCCCGAGAACCGAGGTTTTAAATTTGCATGTGCGCCGCCTGTCCGTTGCAGTTTGCCTTGAAAATGGCGGGCTGTTCTCCCGCCGAAATATCGGCGGTCGCTGAAAGTGTTAACTGGCTGAATTCCCCGAAGTTATTTGAAAGTTGAATGAAAATTGCTTTCTGATTTACGTTGAAGTGAATCGAGTGGTAGGAGCGAGCCACCAGGCAATCGTAGTATCAGGTGGTTATACTCGTGATTAAAGTGCAGCTACTCACGGAGGTCCACTGTGCGTTGTAATTACCGTACGGCAACGCACTGGTAGATACTCTAATGTGTCAAACTTATTTACGCTGAAAAAAAATTAGTTCCAATTTGGCCACCAGGTGCAAATGTGGCGCTGTGAATGCAAGAAAGACGTATAGAAATGTTTCCATATGTAATGGATTACAAACGGGACGTGGAAAAAAAATCAAACGTGTGAGAACGGCATAATTTTCCTGTTATTTTTAATCACCGCTTTCGCAATTTGTTCAGACGACATGCTGCGTCCGTAAAACGACGTGATCAACAGCTGCTCGCAGCAGTACCAGTGGAATCTGAGCAACGTGTTCCTGTATACAGGCCTTCAGATAAGGCAAAGACTGAATGTGTGCGTGGTAAATGCGCTTTTAGATATCCCCAAACTCGAAAGTCACATGGATTCAGATCAAGTGATCCTGCAGGCCAAGCATCTGGAAAGCCTCTGGTGATAACACGATCGTGAAAGGTTGCATTAAGTAGATCTTTCACTGGGCGAGGGACATGAGATGTTGCTCCATTTTGCAGGAAAACGGGGTTTCCACACTGTTGTGCTCTCTCAAAGCAGGAATCTCATGCTGTACAATGTGGTCTCGATACTGTGCAGGCGCCACAGTACACCTGACTGTCCCTGTGACTGTATTCTGTTTAAAGAAGAACGTACCGAGAATAAAGGCGCCTGTGAATCCACGGCACACAGTAACATACGGCGAGTGCAGTGGTTCTTCATGCACACCAAATAGTTTAACAGTGTCCCAAATGCAGCAGTTCTGTGTGAAACGGTCATCTACTAGGGAATAGGGAAACAATAGGAAGGAATGGACCCCTTTTGTTGTCACTCGTTTTGTTTAACAATCGTATCAACAAATTCCTTTAGAACAACAATATATTCATCCTGATTACTCTAGGTAATAAGAATAGTAAGTCACAAGAATTTAGTGAATCTGCTAACAATATCTTTTTATGAAACAAGGTCAATCTGATATATAAGAAAATTTTAAAACCACTGACAAGTATGCGCCTAATTAAGACACACAATATTTCTGACTAGTCTTCGGACATTGAGAACTGATGTTCTCAAAAACATTTACCTAAATAACAACCTGCCAGAGATGCGCCCAATAAATGGCAGGATGAAGTTAATACAAAGGCACTTGTTTCACACTCAAGAGTCAATCATTATCAATAGGGCTTACTAAGGTTTCAAACTTCGACTCCAAGGCCCAGTAAGACAATTAGTCAGCGCGAAGTCTTACTAAGAGTAGCACAGCAACAACCTTTCAAAATCGTATGTTGCTCTTGAGACAAGATTTAATAAAAATAATAAATATAATAAATACCCAAGTAAATATAATTACCGCCAGAATTAATTAGCGTGGAGTGACGCCAGGTCGCTCGAAGGCAGAACGAAAACTTAACTTGGAGAAGCCAAGGCGGAAGGCGGTAATTCGTACAAGACCCACTTCTCGAGCTTCGACCCGGAGTCACCTACCGCTAATTAGGATTTCACAGCCCCGGTACCCATAGGTGGGAAGGTAGTGCTTACTCCAAAACATCAGCCAGCCAGCTGTAACATTTAACAAGCGCACATAACAGGTCCTCAGGGACAATTTAAACAACCACCAAAAGATATTAAATAACAGGTTACATTATTCGCTAATAAAACGGCACACTGCCTCTGCCCCCCTTCGAATGAACTACACAGGCAAGGTACAACCAGCAGCGCAAATCTTATCAATAACCTTAAGGAGAAATGCCTGCTATTAAGATATTAAAAAAAAACTTACAATTACTAGCAAGGCCAGCGAGCACTCCAATCTTAGTCACAATTAAATTACGTGAACTATTATGCCCCACTCTTAAGTGAAAACCGTAACGAGCACAATTCTGGAAATTTCATTATAAGCTTTATTGGGGCTCGCTACGCTAAGCCTACCAAACACTCGAACGCAGTATATTTGATAAACAGATTACGGCCTTGCATCTGATTACGTATTATATCGAACAACAATTTCCCACGAGCTTGGAAGAGACACGCTCGTGCATTATATTAATATTTAACACCTGTCTTAAACACCATGAACTTTTCATAGGTACACCGTTACTTCCATGGTAACACCCATGCGCTTACAGTTACCAGAAGTGAGGTAGCAGTCCTCCACACCTTTACACACATGTCCTAAGTACAATCTCACTTAACCTTTCGCTGGACGTCCGATATGGCTTGCGTCGGGTACAGCAGGCGGAAATAAGGCAGCGGACGACCGTAGACAGCCGTGTCCGGAACCAGTAGCACGCAACCCAAAGCAGCAACAAGCCTCCGCGCAGGTGATAGCAAAGGCTCTCCACCGAGCTGCCCCATACACGTGGTCGGTTCCCACTCCACTACAAGCGCGCTCCGGCCGCAGATAGAGAGCCTATATAGAGGGAGGGAGTGGCCAATGGTAATAGCATCGCTGATTGGCTGAGAGCCGAGGACGCTATGTTTTTACCAAACTGACGCTGACTTGGCACGAGTATAAGTAAATATTGTGTGTGATTCTTTACTATTGGTTCTCTTCAACGCTTCGAACGCCGATGGTTCAAATGGCTCTGAGCACTATGGGACTTAACATCTGTGGTCATCAGTCCCCTAGAACTTAGAACTACTTAAACCTAACTAGCCGAAGGACATCACACACATCCATGCCCGAGGCAGGATTCGAACCTGCGACCGTAGCAGTCGCGCGGTTCCGGACTGAGCGCCTAGAACCGCTAGACCACCGCGGCCGGTCGAACGCCAATTCCATTGTACAATTATGTACAGGTTGTAATACGGTAGGTATTGAAGGACTTTTGTATGTTCTCTGTCGGTTCTATTTACGTAAATTACTTTACAGTCACTCTGTTGGTCGGATCTATCAACTCACTGTTTGTCGCTGTTAGAAAGCTCGCTTGGTTTCTTTGTGTATCGAACAATCAAATTTTCTATATGATTATAATTCCTACAAAAAAAATTACAGAATAACCTTTTTACTGATACATCCCCTCCAAGAAAGAAAAGGTAAATGAACACCAAACTAACACTACTGTAGCCTTGTAACATGGGGGTAGAGTTTTAAATTTGTAATTCGAAGGTCGGGAGTTCGATTCTTACTCGAACTATGTTTTTTAAACGTTATTTCTTATACTTTTAATGGTTATTGAGTGACAATTCACGCTACACGATGTGTTTTACTACGTATACCGAACCATAAGTTTACGTACTTCCGATTGGCGACTCGCACTTGGCTCTGTAGTCTTGGCTATTCACATTCCTATAAATTATAATTATCGTGTGGATATTCAGTTACCTATTTTGAATTAATTTCTGCTGTTTCAGTAGAGTACCTAAGTATTGATATTTTTCAGATTTTCTGTGGTATAGAGTTCCTAAAAGTGTGTACAGAATGACGTGTTTTGCCAGCATAAGAAAATGTTATAAGATCGACACACGCTTAAAATGCTTTATGTGGGGTCGGAAAGAGACAAGAGTTTGCCAATTTCAACGATGAATATCCGCAAGGAAAAATCTGAAATAGCATCATGTACTCTGAGATACATTAAACGAAACTTCTTTTTCTTATTTATCAGTTGTCAATGTTTATACAGCATCATAAAATACAGCTGTTGAGATTCGGCATTCATACACACTGCTTCACGATACTTCCATTTGCTCACAAATTTATTAGCGCTATATAAACATAGACGAATGGCATTTGTTGTACTTATATACCGAGTATTGAGGTAGAAGATCTGCTTTGGTCTCATGCGTCAAACATGCCTTCTTTTATTCGTGAAGTGGCTAGCTTTCTGCTTGCGCCGCTACCTGCTTGCACATCCCGCGCGCAGTATGGTAAAACTTGGCTGCCACGGGCCGATTGGCCACTCTCTCCCTATATAAGCTCTCTAGCCACAGGTAACATCGAACGCCAACTGTCCCGTCCTTGGCGAGAGCCTCCAGTTAACTCCTCCAACAAGGATAAGGCAGCCAAAACTCAGTACGTGCCACAAACAAAGACGAGAGCGCGGAGGCGAGGTACTTGCAAATACTCTGGCGCGCCAGCAACGCCACGGCTCACTGTGCACTCGCTGAACCCTGTAGTGTAAAATGTGTCTCACCACTGCATAGACTATTGCCTAACCACATGTCATCAACTTCGGACCTAGCCAGAAACCGAAGACCAAATTCAAGACATTGCTACGAAGCATGAGATTTCAGCTGCTGCACCGTCTGGATCTTGTACAGCTACCAGTGTTAAACAGACTGAAAAACTTTTCGTACTGTTGAGCATGCGACGGACTATTCTCGTGCGCGAGCACTAGCGCTACCCAGGGCACGTGCTGCATGGCCAGTTACAGCAACAGCAACTTCGTCGATAGCTTCCACTAGGAAGGGACACCTTCCTCTCCCAGGTGCCACAGCAAGCTCACCCGTGTTTTCGAATTTCATCATCATCTTCTTTAAATCACTTCATGACACCGGGCATCATTCGATGATACTTTCTCAATGCAGCACTGTAATTGCTGCTATTTACATAAAATTGTTTCACCAACAGAGCACAGTGTCTCTTCTCGATAGCCATGCTGTTCACACACGTCACGGCTTATCGAATGACAGTGTGGACGTCGTACGGCCGTATAAACAGTGTACAGCTCTCGAGTTGCATCTGGTGGCCAAAATTGGAACTAATTTTTTCCAGTGTAAATCGGTTCTGCATTACACAGGGTATCCCACTCAAACATCCCTGATTTCAAGGACCCAGGAGAGAAAAAGCACAGTAGATACGTCAGTGAAAAATGTACCACATTGTAGAGCATCTCATAGAATTTATATTCACGCGTCAAAAGTCCCAAGTATCGTCGACGGAGTGCAGCACGGTCGCATAAAGTGAAAGTGGCGACTCCACAACAGCGCGCGCAAGCAGAAACAAAATCGCCGATTACTGTGCAAAGAAATTATCGTCATGTGTGTGAATGTGATCCACCTGATATGAAAACAATTAAGTAATGGTATAGGAAGTTTCTGGCTATAGGAATTGTTCTGAAACATTCTGGTGGTGCACGTTACAGAGTTTCAGAAGAGACAGTGAAAGACATCAGCAAATCTTTCTCAGAAGCCCACGTAAGTCAATTCGTCAAGCATCTAGGCAACTTGATGTATCTCGATCAACATTGCATCGTGTAGTTCACCAGCGTCTTCGTGTGTGTGCTTACAAAGTGCAAATTCTGCAACATATGACGCCAAACGACAAACCACGCTGACAATTTGCTACAGATACGCTGCAGCGTATTGATATGGATGCCAGCTTTCTGGAAAGCTGTTTATTCTCAGATGAGGCAACCTTTCATGTATCAGGAAGGGTTAATAGGCATAATGTTCGGATTTGGGGTTCGCAAAATCCGCACATTGTCACTGAACATGTTCGTGATAGCCGTAAACTAAACGCCTGGTGCGGGCTGATGTACAACAAGATTGCTGGACCGTTCTTCTTTGTGGAACAAACAGTGAATGGGTCAGTGTATCTGGACATGTTGGAGCAATTTGTGCACCCTCAGATACAAGACTTGCAACGCAACATCATTTTTCAACAAGGTGGAGCTCCCTCGCATTTGTCAACGGCTGTTCGTAAGTTTCTGGATAGAAATTTCCCAATCGTTGGATCGGACGTGGAGGAAGCATTGCCTGGCCACCACGTTCACCCGACATTACGCCGCTTGATTTTTTTCATGTTGGGATTCGTGAAGGACCGCGTGTATGCGACCAAAGTGGACGATATTCCTACGTTGCGACATCGTATCACTAACGCGATTGCAACAATAACAGAGGAAATGTTACAAAGAACTTGGCAAGAAATTGAATATAGACTCGATATTTATCGTGCTAGGAATGGTTCACATGTAGAGATGTATTGATGATAAATGAATAAATTCTTTGAGATGCTCGACAATCTGGTGCGCTTGTCGTATCGGCTGTGGATTTTTTTCCTGGATCTTTGAAATGATGGAGGTTTGAGTGGGACACCCTGTGTTATCTACCAAATTTCGCCGTCATATGGTAATCACAGCGCACACCGAACCTCTGAGTACCTTCCGAAAGCCTCGCGCTCGCCGTGTTGTCTGCTGTGCAGGTGCTTGCGGAGCCTTTGTGTAGTGTGGCTGGCAGCACGCCAGCAACGCGGCCCTCCGCTACAGCACTCTGCCCGTCACTAAGTTATTTTAATCAGAGTATAGCATGTGTAATCAAAACGGAACGTGATTTTGTTTTCAACACGTAATTCGCTGGTATTGTACGCGCCCGTGAACCATACCTGTATCAGAATAACGAAGCGATCGACAGCTAATTGTTTACGGGATAGGTACCATCGCAACAAATAATTGGACAACGAGCTTCATCACGCCTTCTGTTGTGTTCGCCATTACCATATCGCGCTCTGCAGTGCCACTGTTGCCGCAGTTAGTTGTAGGCAAAGCGTGGTTTCATAACGAATCATTTACATCCTTTGCTTTGCTTCTCTATGCTCTACCTTTACTTTGTGTGACAGAATGTCTGAAACTAGTTGCAAAAATGAGCAAAAACGTGGTAAAGATAACATCATCCCGCTAAGCAAAGCAAATACAGGGTGTCCATAAAGGCCCACTATCGCTCCAAAAAAATCGTAACTGGGAAACAACTAGAGATAAAGCATCGAGGGTTATTGTAAAGCGTTATCAGCTATTCCCTTTGGCCTGGAGTGCATCAGAATGGCGGCACACCAGGAGAAGGATTAAAGTGTCATCTGGCATGAAGAATCCAACTCTGTGACACTGGCACTCCAGAATTGTCGACGCCAGAATGGGACGGCACCACAGGCATAAAACTAGCGTAATGAGGTGGTTCAAAAGCCTTAAAGAGAATGATCTGATGGAATCATTTTCCTGGGGACAAATGAGTCTAAACTTTATCTTCGACAAGGACAGAAGCTGAAGCAATGCATTAAAATTTGTGCCAGGGCTGGAGTTTGAAGCCAAATGTTCTGCTTGCTATTCAGATGTGCTAACCACTATACCACCATAGCTGCACGGACTACTACGTTGCCCTTTATAACACAAACTCACACCTCCAGCCCATTTTCCCCTTCTTGAAGAAGTGAACGTCCGTCTGGACCTCAAGTACGTGTTGACAGTGCAAGCTACATTTCAATGCAGCCTTCAGAAGTCAATCCGTCATGTATCACACGAACTGCTGGACGAAAGTCCAACTGTCCATTAAGTGTTAAATACGCGGTTACACGTTTCTGCATACAAAATCAATGTTCCAAGCACTGCAGCCCAGCAATCGTTCTTTGCAATAGTCATTCGCGTGTTTCATGCTAGCCTGCGTAGACGCTGACAGTGAATATCTGAAACCGTGCCTGTTTTCAGATGAAACAACTTTCCACATTTGTGGACATCTGAATCGGCACAGTATTAGGATTTGGGGTTCCTTGAACATACGCAACACACGTGAACACATCCATGATAGCCCGAAATTCAATGTTAAGTGCGGCCTAATGCATTATGGGGGAAGAAGCCCATTTCTTCCGCTAAGAAAACTATAACGGGAAATGGTTACATGGACATGCTCGAACAGTTCCAGCTAGCAGAGACCGAAGAGCTGCAGTCGTCCGTCATTTTCCAGCATGACGGTGCACCCCCACATTGGAATTTTAATGTGCGGAATGTGATGAATGACAAAAATTCCAGAGAAGTGCTGCGACGCCAGGCCTTTTTTTAACACGTTACAACACCAGTGTGTACTATAGTAATGAAGACTTTCTATCATATGTGGAAAGTACTAAGCTTGACCTTAATAGGCTTCTTTTCCAGAGGGGCGCCACAACAAAAATTTGAGTTAACTCCAAGGATCGTTTTGGTTAACTTTCTGCAAGTTAGGAAGTTGAGGGAGACGAAGATTATGTTTTGTGCCTCTTAAACATTCATAAAACTCCTTGGTCTTTTTTTTTTTCAAATTGCACGAACTGCAACTCTCTGGTGGCAACTCTCAATATATCGATCGGTGCCTCACTTTAATATTCAATGACTTCCCAAAATTCACCAATAAAATTCGGTTCTCGAATCAATTCTCCATGAGGACGACAGACTAAATTAAAATCATACATATTTTTATTATATTCCAGCATATCAATATTCTTGGTTGGAAACACGTCAGATTTCACACTTATCGATGTATGTTTTCACATCAGAAGTCATACACTAACACAGATGTTCCTAGTATATAATTTAGACAAAATCTGATTTCAAACGTGGTATTTTTCCGTTTCCAACATAGCTCTGCATAATTACAAAACATTTCAACAATAATTTTCATTCATTAATTTGATAACACGCGCCGACAAGACCTTCTCTCGCCCTATGGTCTTCGCGCGGAGGTCAACAGCGGCAAGCTCATGGTTGCGGCGGCGTTGAACATGCAGAGGACTGCAAGTTTTGACGTCTATACTCGACATGAAACAGAATACAGACAGAACATTGAGTATTCAGTTCAAACAATTTTACTTACAACAACAAAATTTAACACTAATGCTACTTGACATAGGTCATCTTATCCGAATAATATTGACATACCTGCCAATTGAGCAGTAGGATGTGGTGTAACTCTCTGAACTTTCTTGTCACACCGCAGTGGATGGGTCGCGACGGTCCTATCACGTGACTCCCGCGCTCCTCTGATGGCACCCCATTAGGCTACTTGCTGTGGGGTTAGGTGAAGGATCGCATGTACAAAACACCAGTCAATGACATTACTACACTTCGTGCACGAATCAGTCAAGCAAACAGGAATGCTGATGCTGGAAGGCTCACACATATATGAGTAGAACTCGAATATCGCCTTTATGTTCTATGAGCGACTACTGGAGCAAACATTGAAATTCTGGCATTAAAAAAAATGACTTTGAGGGCGGCTAAACGTTCTGCAAGAAACCACGATGTTCTGCCTGTTCTGCCTCTAATAGTTTCCAAGCTGTGATTTTTTTAATAATAGCGCGAATTTATGGGCACCGTGTTTATCATGTCAATGGGGAACGTGTGAATGTATCCTTAAGAGACAGGCACAGCTTCTGCTTCTGCAACGGTGGGGTATCCGATATTCAGCGCGAACTGACATCGCCCCCTTCCAATGTTCGACTGACAATCAGTCGGCCGTTATGATAGAGCTACAGGGGTTGGACAAAAATATGTAAACACCACGAGAAATCCACGCTTCTCAACATAAAGGCAGATGCTAGTCATGGCTGCGCTGTTTGACCACGAACGGAACCTGTACAGTATCCTCAGTACGTTCTGTGTAGTTGTCAGTGATTATGTCGGAGCCAAATGAATTGGAACATGGCCACATTGTTGGTGCTCGTATGTTGAGTGTTTATGTAACCAAACTAGCCGAAGTGTTTGAAGTTTCAGAGGCATACGATGCCTCTGAAACCACGATGTTCTACCTGTTCTGCCTCTAATGGTTTCCAAGCTATTTTTTTTTTAATAGTAGCTCGAATTTATAGACACCGTGTTTAACATGTCAGTGGGGAGCGTGTGAATGTATCCAGAAGAGAACGGCACAGCTTTTGCTTCTGCAACCGTAGGGTATGCGATACTCAGCGCGAACTGACAACACCGCCCCCTTCCCACCAGGGAAAGCCGAAAAACATCATCCGCTAAGTAACAGCGGGGACGGATGTGCGTGTTGAGTGATCGTGACAGACGGCCGGTCATTGGAGGGTATTCTGACGAAAAGTAAGACTACAGCATCTGCAAAAGTGACTGCAGAACTGAATGTCATCCTCGCGAACCCTGTTAGCATCAAAGCAGCATGAAGACCGCTCCATAGGCAGGGATTTGCATGGCGAGCTGGGATTCCAAAACCACTCATCAGTGATGCATATGCCCTAACAGGAAAACATAGAGCCGAAGCCATAAAATCTCTACCATGGAGCAATGGAAGAAAGTCATTTGGCAGGAAGAATCTTGTTTCGCACTGTTTCCATCTTCTGGCAGACCTTACCTCCCAAGAGTGAAACGTAGTGTTGGTTCGGTGATGATTTGGGCAGCCATATTTCGGTATTCCAAATGCTCCTTGGATACTGTTCAAGGTCTAATTTATTTATTTTGTAAGTAGGCTGTTTAGGTTTTTATATTGGTAACGCCACGTAGAGCTCTGTATGAAAATCACTGGCTGTGCTGTGTGCAGTCTCTGGCTGGTTGGCATTGTTGGAATATTCTCTCTATAATTACGCTCTCGCAATAAACAATAGCTACACTAATTACACAACTACAAGAAAAAATCAGAAGATTCCAGTGAGGTATCCTCGGCTAAGGGTCGACATATGAAACGTCCCCTTAGAAAACTTAGTGAATTACTGTGCTGATAAACCTCTTACGTTATTTGATTTTCAAACAGCTGAGCAAAACTGAACGTACACATACATTTCTCTCTTTACTTATTCTGATCATCACTAAACTGACATACAATATTTTTAGCGCAACGCAATCTGACTTTCAATAATCCCTACAAAAGAATGGCCCTGACTAACAATAACCTATACCTTTCGTGAATCACTTACCTCACAAAAATCTTCGTTACTCAAACTACTGCAATACAGCGAGCACCACTACTGCCAGCTAAATAAAAGATTCTAACTACTGAAGGCACTAACTACTGACAGGCATAGTTAGCAAATGAAAGGTTTTGATAAAGAACAAACAATGTATTTACCTTAATAATGTTGAAAACTCATCATATATATGTATCAGTTCGTGATACTCAATAATACAAATTTACTCTTTCTGATAGACACACGTCCAGATCGTCCGCTCTCAAAATTCTGCCATCTCTCTCCCCACATCCACCACTGCTGGCGGCTCAACTCCAACTGCGCAACGCTACGCGCTGTTCACATCCAACTGCCCAACACTACAATAGAGAATATTTCAACAATGCCATCCAGCCACAGACTGCACACAGCACAGCCAGTGATTTTCATACAGAGCGCTACGTGGCGTTACCAACATAAAAACCGAAACAGCCTACTTACAATTTGTTTATTCGTAAGGCTGGGGCTCCCCGTCGGGCAGACTGTTCGCCGGGTTCCGGTCTTTCGATTTGACGCCACTTGGGCGACCTACAGTCCATGCGGATGATAGGTTGATGATGAGGACAGCACAACACTCAGTCCCTTGGAGGAGAAAATTGCCCGACCCAGCCGGGAATCGAACCCAGGCCCAGAGGATTGACAATCCGTCACGCTGACCATTCAGCTACCGGGGGCGGACAAGGTCGATTTACTTCCAAGGCTTATGTGGCCGTTTTGGCTGATGAGGTCCATCCAATGGTAAAATTTTTTTCCCACCATTCCGCTTCCTTAGCTGAGCAATCTGTACGTCTGAGTGTCACGCACTGGGCCCGGGTTCGTTTCCGATACGGATCGGCGACTTCTCCACTCACGGACTGGGTGTCGTGTTGTCCCCGCCATCATTTCATCATCATCGACACGCAAGTCGCCCAGTGTGGCGTCAACTGAAAAGACTTGCGACTCGGCGGCCGAAATTCTCCGGGTTGGGACTTCCAGCTATCTATGCCGTACGGTGATTTCATTTTCATTTTTGTTCACAAATGGTGATGCTATGTTCTAATGGCTTGCATCGTCCAGGACTGGTTTTGTGAGCACGAAGGTGGATTGTCACATTTCCCCTGCCTACGATTGTCATCAGATCTCAATATTGTTGAGCCTTTGTGGTCTACCGTGGAGGGAAGGCTGCATGATCCACCTGCATCATCGTTACTGAACTTCCCACTGTAGTATAAGATTCAGTAGAAAAACATACAGGCCTGTATGTTCCCACTCCGACGCGACTGGGAACTGTTTAGAACGCCAAAGGTTTCCCTCTACCGTGTCAGGCATGGCAATGTGTGGTGTTTTTGTCGTTTCCACATCCTTGTCCGTCCCCTGCACGATGCGCAGACCGCTGCCCGCATTGCGGCCGCCGCCACGCTGCAGCCCACAGGTCATTCAGTTGGTGACGCACCTGTTGCAGGCGCGGTGAACCAGTACCGCTACTACGGCGGCGCCAACGAGCGGCGACCCGACGGGGCGGAGGGCGCCTTCGCACCACCCAGCAAGCGCAGGTAAGCCAGCTCACCTCTACTCGCTGCCCAACTGCAAGTAGGGAAGCGTAGCCACGGCGGACTCTCACTACACTGCTGGCCATTATACTCTGTCCAGTAACAGCTATGCAACAACCTGTAAAAAGCCTGAATAACCAACCTTTGCAGCTCGAGGCGTGCAGGAAGAGAGTCAATGTGGTTCTGGAAGTTACCGACAGGGATGCGGAGCCTTGCCGACTCCAGCACTGCGCTAGGTTTCTCGGCTGATGATCCACAGCGCGATCGAGGTGGTCCCACAGATTCTCTATTGGATCTGGCGGCCAGTGGAGAGCGGTAAACTCTTTCTGGGGCTCTTCGAACCACACACGTACACTGTCAGCTGCGTGACACTTTGCATTGTCCTGCTGGTAGATGCCATCGTGCTGCGGAAACGCGAACTGCGTGTAAGGGTGGACATGGTCGCCAAGTTTAGATACATATTGTGTTGAGCCACTGTGCTCACCAGAATTACGAAATCAACCCCGAAATGTCACGAAAACACTTCCCAAACCATAGAGGACCCTCCCGGATGCAGGGCGTTTACCTTCAGAAGCTTCACGCCGTACACGTCAACGACCATCTGTTCGATGGAGCTTAAAACGTGATTCGTCTGAAAAGCCCAGCTATCGCTACACAGTGGACGACAAGTTGCGGTACTAGCGTGAAAATTGAAGCCTTCGTTGTCGATCAACAGGAGTCGGTGATGGTGCATGAACTAGCCACGCCTTGCGGTGGTCCGGCCGCTGTGGCCGAGCCCTTCTGTGCGCTTCAGTCCGGAACCACGTGGCTGCTACGGTCACAGGTTCGAATCCTGCCTCAGGCATGGATGTGTGTGATGTCCTTAGGTTAGTTAGGTTTAAGTAGTTCTAAGTCTAGGGTACTGATGACCTCAGATGTTAAGTCCCATAGTGCTTAGAGCCATTTGAACGATTTCAACCTTGCGGTGGCCCATATGCAGCAGCGTTCGCTGAACGGTCGTTGAGGAGACACTGTTGGCAGCCCCTCGGTCCACCTGGACAGTCAGTTGCTCAACAGTTACACGTTCATTCGCCCATAAACATTCCTGCAGCCGTCGTTCACTCCTGTCATCTATGGTCCAAATGGCTCAGATGGCTGTGAGCACTATGGGACTTAACATCTGAGGTCATCAGTCCCCTAGAACTTAGAACTACTTAAACCTAACTAACCTAAGGGCAGCACACACATCCATGCCCAGGGCAGCATTCGAACCTGCGACTGTAGCGGTCGCGCGGTTCCAGACTGAAGCGCCTAGAACCGCTCGGCCACAGCGGCCGGCGCCATCTATTGTCCGTGGTGATCCACAGTTGCCTCAGTGCTAGTTTTGGATACCGCCATTTTGCCCTGCACACGGCGACGCGCAAACAATTTAAAAACTTAGCCGTTCCGGAAATGCTTTCACACTGATCTCGAAAGCCACGATCATGCCATTTCGAACGGCAAATAAATCGCTCCATTTCCGCATTGCGACAACGAATGCACTGTTTCCCACGTCCCCCAAGTTTAATGTACCCACTACTGCCAGTACTGCCACCTACCCCCTGTGTGTGGTTATTGCACGTTGCCATCGAACGTAGACAGTGGCCACATTAATGTGCCTGGACGATGTACCTGCAGCACCCTTACGGCAGCACACAACAAACGTCTAACTGGCATGAAATGTACTACAACCTTGGATATACAAATGATCAGCATTTCAGCAAAACTGCTCAAAGTAGATATGAGGGATGCCATATACGTTCTTGTATAAGGTAAGACTACACAGCGGGTTTATGATTCAGCCATGGAATTTGCATGCTGGTTCGTTGGTAGATGATCGTGTTATGCCATGTGTAACAATTGATTGTGGCAGTATTATAGCGCTGACATTTATCGCTCTGCAATATGCTGTTCACCTTACTCGCGACACCATGAGTCTCTTGCGAATATAGAATCGATCGGTTCAGAAGGGCAGTGTTCACTGCCATACATGACCGCAACTGCCCCATGTGACTAGCGCTCGATAGGATAGCCGTATTGTTACCTCAGCCATGCAGGAACATGCCCCAAAACATTATGACCACCTACTTAATACCTTTTTTGTCTGTCTATGGAACGAAATACATCACTGATTCTGCATATCAGTGATCCGATAGTTTGTTGGTAGGTTTTTAGAGGTATTTGGCATTAGATGTCTACGCGCAGGTCATGTAATTCACATAAATAACGGGCCGCTCATTTGCGTACACGGTGATGGCGCCCGACGGCGACCCAGATGGTTTCCGTTGGACTTACGTCAGGCGAATATCGTCGCCGAGACATCAACGTGAGTTCACTACAACGCTCCCCAAACCACTGAAGTTCGGTTCTGGCTCCAATATACGGACAATTATACTCCTGAAAGATGACATGGCTGTCGACAAATACATCAAGCATGAACGGTTGCAGCTGGTTGACAGATGTCAACCTGTTTTCAATTACTACCACAGGTCCCCTGCAAGCGCAGGAGAATGTCTCCCATAGCATAACACTGCTCCCTCCAGACTTTGTCTGTGGAGTGCTGGACGTTTCGAACCGCCGTTCACCTCCATGACGGCGTTTGTGGAGACGACCATCGACCTTGTGCAGCAAAAATGTGATTCATTCGAAGAGCCGACACGTTTCCATTGATCGACCTACGAATCTCGATGGTCCCGTACCCAGTGCAGTCGTAACTGACGATGTCGTTGTGTAGGGGTGGTCTGCTGCGGAGCTCCATGTTCAACAATGTACGATGAACGGTGTGCTCAGAAAAACTTGTGCTGCACCAGTATTGTGATCTTTCTGCAGAGATGCCACAGGTCACTACCTATCCTTCTACACAGAGCAGATAAGCCTCCGAACCCGCCGTTCTGTGACGAGTCGTGTACGTCCAACTATTTAGCGCCTAGTGGCAAATTCACTGCCGTTCTACCTCTTTCAGTTCACGACATAGCACGTGAACATTCGACCTGCTTCGCCATTTTCGAGATACTCATTCATACGCTCTGCTTAACAATAATGTGCCCTTGTCAAAGTCGCTTATCTCAAGGGATTGCTCCGTCCGCGTCTGCTCTGCTTACATACTTTCGTTAACGCGTCACGTGCCCGCAGAACCACCAGGCAGCATGCAACGTCGCGATCGCTTCAAATCTGAATTAAAAGTCAGGAGCTGTCGAGGCTAATCACCGTATTCTTCGCCACGAGATGGCTTACATAACAATGCTGCCACAAAAGACTTTGCTGTCATATCAGACTCCTCTACCGGAAACCCATAGATTGCCAAGGGCACAAACTACTTGTGAAACAGTCATAACTGCTCAGCACATTAGATTTTCTGCAGCACTGCTGGAGTAATTAAATAGCGCCAAAATCGTGCACACAAAGAAAAACTAATACTTATACCGGGTAAGAATGTCTTCCACGAGTGATGAATGTGCTGGGTAGGGAAACTACGAATGTAGTGTGTGGACATATAAGGTGACAATGTGGGTCTCACGATAGGCGTGCGCCAGATAGTCCCTGTAGTCGCGCTGTCCTCTGTACCCTCGGTGGCACAGATGGATAGAGCGTCTGCCATGTAAGCAGGACATACCGGATTCGAGTCCCGATCGGGTCACATATTTTCACCTGTCCCCGTTGATATATATCAACGCCCGTCAGCGGCTGAGGGTACTGATATACACTCCTGGAAATGGAAAAAAGAACACATTGACACCGGTGTGTCAGACCCACCATACTTGCTCCGGACACTGCGAGAGGGCTGTACAAGCAATGATCACACACACGGCACAGCGGACACACCAGGAACCGCGGTGTTGGCCGTCGAATGGCGCTAGCTGCGCAGCATTTGTGCACCGCCGCCGTCAGTGTCAGCCAGTTTGCCGTGGCATACGGAGCTCCATCGCAGTCTTTAACACTGGTAGCATGCCGCGACAGCGTGGACGTGAACCGTATGTGCAGTTGACGGACTTTGAGCGAGGGCGTATAGTGGGCATGCGGGAGGCCGGGTGGACGTACCGCCGAATTGCTCAACACGTGGGGCGTGAGGTCTCCACAGTACATCGATGTTGTCGCCAGTGGTCGGCGGAAGGTGCACGTGCCCGTCGACCTGGGACCGGACCGCAGCGACGCACGGATGCACGCCAAGACCGTAGGATCCTACGCAGTGCCGTAGGGGACCGCACCGCCACTTCCCAGCAAATTAGGGACACTGTTGCTCCTGGGGTATCGGCGAGGACCATTCGCAACCGTCTCCATGAAGCTGGGCTACGGTCCCGCACACCGTTAGGCCGTCTTCCGCTCACGCCCCAACATCGTGCAGCCCGCCTCCAGTGGTGTCGCGACAGGCGTGAATGGAGGGACGAATGGAGACGTGTCGTCTTCAGCGATGAGAGTCGCTTCTGCCTTGGTGCCAATGATGGTCGTATGCGTGTTTGGCGCCGTGCAGGTGAGCGCCACAATCAGGACTGCATATGACCGAGGCACACAGGGCCAACACCCGGCATCATGGTGTGGGGAGCGATCTCCTACACTGGCCGTACACCACTGGTGATCGTCGAGGGGACACTGAATAGTGCACGGTACATCCAAACCGTCATCGAACCCATCGTTCTACCATTCCTAGACCGGCAAGGGAACTTGCTGTTCCAACAGGACAATGCACGTCCGCATGTATCCCGTGTCACCCAACGTGCTCTAGAAGGTGTAAGTCAACTACCCTGGCCAGCAAGATCTCCGGATCTGTCCCCCATTGAGCATGTTTGGGACTGGATGAAGCGTCGTCTCACGCGGTCTGCACGTCCAGCACGAACGCTGGTCCAACTGAGGCGCCAGGTGGAAATGGCATGGCAAGCCGTTCCACAGGACTACATCCAGCATCTCTACGATCGTCTCCATGGGAGAATAGCAGCCTGCATTGCTGCGAAAGGTTCTGTCAGTGTGATCATGTGATGTATCTGACCCCAGGAATGAGTCAATAAAGTTTCCCCTTCCTGGGACAATGAATTCACGGTGTTCTTATTTCAATTTCCAGGAGTGTATAATTCTAATTTCAAACAAAAACAGGTTACTCACGAATCACATAGTAGACGCCAGCATAGGGAAGTTTGAATCAGCACGAAGATATCCCTTTGCTCCTTAATGCGGCAGCACACAGTCGCAGCTGGCTCGCAGTTCCGTATTCGACGACATGCGCTGCCTACCTGTCTAGAATAAATAAAACACTCTTTGTCTGCTCCGGTGCAGCAAGACGCCGATGCCCTACACTGCCGGACGGCAGTGCAGGAACACTGCCTGCTCTGCAATCTTCCTCAGACGATTATAAAGAAACTATTTGTCAAAAAAATTGTTTCTTTTACATTTCGAAGTCTCATTCGTCAGTTCATACTAAACTGCATGTCATATCGTTAGTGGTCAAAGTTATTGTGATATTTCGAAAGTAAGTAACTCACTGCACGAAATTCAGATTGCAGTGACGAACACGACTCCGAAATGCAGCTTAAGTGTTGAATTTTTCTTTAAATTGGGGGAGGAGATCTATATCTATCTTACACTGTTGTTGTAGTCTTCAGTCCAAAGACTGTTTCGATGCAACTCTCCATGCTACTCTATCCTGTCCAAACCTCTTTGCCGGCCGAAGTGGCCGTGCGGTTAAAGGCGCTGCAGTCTGGAACCGCAAGACTGCTACGGTCGCAGGTTCGAATCCTGCCTCGGGCATGGATGTTTGTGATGTCCTTAGGTTAGTTAGGTTTAACTAGTTCTAAGTTCTAGGGGACTAATGACCTCAGCAGTTGAGTCCCATAGTGCTCAGAGCCATTTGAACCAAACCTCTTCATCTCCGAGTAATTACTACAAGCTACATCCTACTGAATCTGCTTACTGTATTCATCTCCTAGTCTCCATCTACGATCCCCTCCCCCCCTCCCCCTCCTCCCCCCCTCCCCCCCTCCCCCCTCCCGAAA
This sequence comes from Schistocerca piceifrons, assembly GCF_021461385.2. NCBI lineage: Eukaryota > Metazoa > Arthropoda > Insecta > Orthoptera > Acrididae > Schistocerca > Schistocerca piceifrons. The sequence continues at coordinate 1,025,775,155 of NC_060139.1, read as the reverse complement.
CGGTTCACTCCAGTATTAAACTGGTGGTCTCTTGATGCCACAGAATGTGTCCTAGCAACCGATCCCTTCTTCTAGTCAGGTTTTACTACAAATTTCTCTTCTCACCAATTGTATTCAGTACCTCCGCAATAGTTAGGTGATCTACCCATCTAGTCTTCAGCATTCTTCTGTAGCACCGCATCTCAAAATTTCTATTTTCTTCATGCCTAAACTGTTTATCGTCCATGTTTCACTTCCATGGCTACACTCCATTCAAATACTTTCAGAAAGGGCTTGCTGACACTTAAATCTATACTCGATGCTAACAAATTTCTCTTCTTCAAAATCGCTTTTCTTGCCATTGCCAGTCTATATTTTATATCCCCCCTACATTGACTATTAGCAGTTATTTTGCTTTCCAAATAGCAAAATTCATCCACAATTTAAATGTCTCATTTCCCAAGCTATCACCTGATTTAAATCGACCACAATCCATTGTCCTCGTTTTGATTCTCTTGATGTTCATCTTATATCCCTCTTTCAAGACATTGTCCATTCTGTTCAGACAGAATTAGAATGTCGTCGGCAAACTTCAAAGTTTTTATTTCTCCTTCCTTTACTGCTTGCTCAATATATAGATTGAATAACTCTGGGGATAAGTTACAACCCTGTCTCACTCCCTTCTCAACCACCGATTCCCTTTCGTGCCCCTCGACTTTTATAACTGCCATCTGGTTTCTGTACAAATTGTAAATAGCCATTCGATCCCTGTATTTTATCCCTCTCGTATCTCAAGTAAATGGATTTTGTGTATCAGATTCACCTCCACAAATGCATGCACTTGATACAGCTGCAGTGAAAAGTTTATAACATCTCTCATGTTGCACAAACAGCACAAACAAGCTTTCGGAAAATGATATCACGAAAGAGGAAAGTATTTTGCCATTTAGTTAACATGAACATTTTTATCTGTCCTGATTTATGAGTAACTACAGATTTTTCAGAGAAATAATGTAATTTTTAAGAATTATTGAGAGCTGGTAAAATGAGAATTTGTGTGGTTTGCGATGACATAAGTGAAAAAATTACAAGTTTATTTTTACACCCAGTATGAGCTTTTTTTGTAAACCGATAACCTGAGCTGTTTTCACTTCCTCGTTTAATAATACCTTAAATTCCAGGATTCTGTTACAATTACAAATGCATTAGCACGTAAGTGAGGTGAGCTAATGTAAACTCTGTGGTATTTCCGTACATAAGGGAAATTTCAGCGTGTCAACAAGAGCACTGCAGCTGTTAATGAAAACCAAGGTCCTCAGCTCGTGGTCGTGCCGTAGCGTTCTTGCTTACTGCGACCGGGTTCCCGGGTGCGATTCCCGGCGGGGTCAGGGATTTTCTCTGTCTCGTGATGACTGGGTGTTGTGTGCTGTCCTTAGGTTAGTTAGGTTTAAGTAGTTCTAAGTTCTAGGGGACTGATGACCATAGATGTTAAGTCCCATAGTGCTCAGAGCCATTTGAACCATTTTCAAAACCAAGGGGGGGATAGGAACAAAAAATCGTGCACTGTGTGCTGTGTAATGTTATCGTATTCCGAAGATTACTGTCTTATAAATATAAAATACACTGAGTTCAGGATTATGCAAAGAAGCGTCATCAGTGGTGAATTATAAGTAACACATACAGTTCTCTCGTTCCTATGTCAAAGTTTACCTATTTTGTCAAAACACAGAAGAGTTTAAACATTTGCACTTCACAAACATATTCTGTATTAACATGTGAAAGAATCCTGAAGCATTGTAATATTAAACAGCCCTCGAGGACAATACAGTTCAATAACTTATGATAATGCTCATTCTCGGTATAAAAATAACCGTGTAATCTCTTCACTCATGTCGTTGTAAACCCACACTAATTCACATTTTACCATTTATCAATGGAACTTAAAAATTATATTATTTCATTGAAAAATACTGTAGTCGCTCTGTGTTGCAGTAGATAAAAGTGTTTTGTATGTTATCTATAGGGCAAAATATTGTCCTCTTTATGTGTAACCACTTTCCTAAAAACTTTTTTCAACTTCTTGGACCTTTCGTGAAGTACGAAAGATGTTATGAATATTTCACTCTCGTTGTATTATTTTGCTTGTCTAAACAGATGCAAATGGGTTCCATGAATTCCTTTTTCTTGAAACTGGTGACAGATATACAGGGTGCTCGGAAATTCCTGTTAGAAACTTATACGACTTGTAGAGTGGACTTTGTAGTGTCAAAGTTACAGGTGCCGGCTGTCCGTAGACATGGGCTCGAAAATGAATAAGTGAGGGACTATGAGCACTTGTTAATCTTCGCTAGTGTGAAACACTACTGAACAACTGCTCATAGCTCTTAAGGCATGCATTTTACTGGCAATGTTTACTAGATTTTTTTTTCTTGTTTTGGTCCATACTACCAACTCTGAAAGTTGCCTACCCTGCAATCTTAGCAACAACAGTACCTGTGAATATATTCCACTGTCAGAGGTATCAGAATGGTTTTCGTTTGTAATTTTGGACTCGGTCGTTTCCGGTACAGGGACCCTTACCTCAGATTGATACATTTATCCTTCTTGAAAGTTTGTAACATCATCACGGAATCATCCTCTATATAGGCATACATTTACAGGCGGCAGCATTCTAGGGCGCCCTGTCATGGCCAGTGCGGCTCCCCCCGTCGGAGGTTCGAGTCCTCCCTCGGGCACGGGTGTGTGTGCTGTCCGTAGGATGAGTCAGTATAAGTTAGGTTAAGTAGTGTGTAGGCTTAGGGGCCGATGACCTCAGCAGTTTGGTCCCATAAGACCTTACCACTAATTTCCGATTTACAGGCGCAGGCGGCTATTACTTCGACGCTCTGTAGCGTCGTTGGATGACGTTTCCGGACATGGATTCGTATGTAAAATTTGATCTACCAAGTCCACTCTATGAGTCATAGAAGTTTGTAACTGGAATTTCCGAACACTGACTGAAATAAATCAGTGATGAGAAGTGAAAATTTGTTCCCGACTGGGACTCGAACCTAGATTTCCCGCTTTAGGCGGGCAGTCCTCTTAACCACTTTTGCTATCCGGGCATGTTTCCCGTCCATCCCTAACTCCCAATTTGTTGCACATTACTTTCGTAGCGCCCCCATGTCTTTTACCCCATTGCTCGCGGCATATCGCATCATCCTCGCACGAAGTCGGGACTAGGGTGCATCCACACTGTAGATATGAAATGCCGTCAAAGTGTATACAGGGTGGTCCATTGATAGTCCATTGATATATCTCACGAAATAAGCGTCAAACGAAAAAACTACAAAGAACGAAACTCGTCTAGCTTAAAGGGGGAAACCAGATGGCGCTATGGTTGGCCCTCTAGATGGCGCTGCCATAGGTCAAACGGATATCAACTGCGTTTCCATAAACAGGAACCCCCATTTTTTATTACATATTCGAATAGTACGTAAGGAAATATGAATGTTTTAGTCGGACCACTTTTTTCGCTTTGTGATAGATGGCGTTGTAATAGTCACAAACGTGTAAGTACGTGGTATCACGTAACATTCCGCCAGTGCGGAAGGTATTTGCTTCGTGATACACGAATACGTAATAAAAAATGGGGGTTCCTATTTTAAAAAACGCAGTTGATATCCGGTTGACCTATGGCAGCGCCATCTAGCTGGCCACATAGCGCCATCTGGTTTCCCCCTTCAAGCTAGACGAGTTTCGCGCTTTGTAGTTTTTTCGTTTGACGCTTATTTCGTGACGTATTTGGCCCGGTCACTATCAATGGACCACCCTGTATACACCTTGACGGCATTTCATATCTACAGTGTGGATGCACCCCAGTCCCGACTTCGTGCGAGGATGATGCGATATGCCGCGAGCAATGGGGTAAAAGACATGGGGGCGCTACGAAAGTAATGTGCAACAAATTGGGAGTTAGGGATGGACGGGAAACATGCCCGGATAGCAAAAGCGGTTAAGAGGACTGCCCGCCTAAAGCGAGAAATCTAGGTTCGAGTCCCAATCGGGAACAAATTTTCACTTCTCATCACTGAATTATTTCAGTGACCTCATGCGACTGACTTCAGCATTTCTCTTTCACCACATCAAAAGTGTGTTCGAAAAATCCAGTTACAAACTTCTATTACTCATAGAGTGGACTTGGTAGATCAAATTTTACGTACGAATCCATGTCCGGAAACGTCATCCAACGACGCTACAGAGCGTCGAAGTTATAGCCGCCTGCGCCTGTAAATCGGAAATTAGCGGTAAGGTCTTATGGGACCAAACTGCTGAGGTCATCGGTCCCTAGGCCTACGCACTACTTAACCTAACTTAAACTGACTCATCCTACGGACGACACACACACCCGTGCCCGAGGGAGGACTCGAACCTCCGACGGGGGCAGCCGCACTGGCCATGACAAGGCGCCCTAGAATGCGCGGCTACCGCGCGTGGCTGCCGCCTGTAAATGTATGCCTGTATATAGGATGAGTCCGTGACGATGTTACAAACTTTCAAGAAGGATAAATGTATCAATCTGAGGTAAGGGTCCCTGTACCTGCTTAAGTATATATAGGTATATAACTGTAATGTGTGTGGCGTGTGTTTTTTGGAGCCCAAATGGTTCAAATGGCTCTGAGCACTATGGGACTCAACTGCTGTGGTCATAAGTCTCCTAGAACTTAGTACTACTTAAACCTAACTAACCTAAGGACATCACACACATCCATGCCCGAGGCAGAATTCGAACCTGCGACCGTAGCGGTCGTGCGGTTCCAGAATGTAGCGCCTTTTGGAGCCCAAACTAACCTTCCAGCCGGGCAGCTTCTGCCAGTGTTTCCATTCTCAGTTGCTTATGACTGTAGTTTGCCTGAATGACAACGTTGCATTCCATTTATGTTTTATTAAATACCGCTCTTTTCTAATAAAGATTCAAGATTTGCATACAGTAATTCGAAGAACAAACTTCCATTTTTCTCAATAGACATCGGAATGCGTCCGCCTGTTCTGTATACTCCAGAAGAAACCGGCGTACTAGAGCTTGTCAATGAGAAACATTTGTGTTAAAACATTATTCCTCATTACACAGACATCACTATCGCTATAAACGTGCACAAATTCTGCGCCATCAATTCCCAATAATTTCGCTGTCTATCCCCTCAAATACTGCAGGTAAATTTACGGTTGTCATCTCTACAATCTAGCAATAGTAAGATAAAAGCACGCTGTACTACAAGGAAAATACAGGCTCATTCTGTGATGATGTTACAAACTTTCAGGGATGATGTAGGAAGTAAATGTATCGGTTTCAGCAGTGGCAGCTCGTGAGTATACATTCTGGCTGTTCACAAATTTTTAGATTCAGATAAATTTGAGAGGGTGAAATTAATAGCATCTTTTGCATAACAGTTATGCTTATCAACAAATTTAAACAACTACAGCCACTAAGAATGATAATAACACTATTAATAATTGTAATAATAACAATGACAATAATAATAATAATAATAAGATGCGTAACTTATCTCACAAAAGAAACAATTGTTTTTGTGAAATTTTGTTCTTTTGTACATAATTAAATACAGTTTAGGGCAATAACGCAATAATGTATAAGCCTTCGCAACTCTCCATTCCGCACTTTTTTGTAAGTGGGAGTTCTCGTGCTTTGCCATTTTTTCGGACAAATGAACCAGATCCCTAAGAGATATATCACTTCACGAATTTACTTCCGGCGTGAAAATCAGATATTCTTACGCTCCACCCACACAATAACTTGTGCTAACTGTACACTTCCTTGTTAAATGTTCGCTTGTAGTCACGCTTATTAGATTTCGTCACTCACTCTCTCAGTCAAAGAATTTGTTATCGGAAGCCCTAGTTCCTTTGCGACTAACTTTTCCTGGTAATTTATTTTTCTATTCCCAGAATGAGATTTTCACTCTGCAGAGGAGCGTGCTCTGCTATGAAACTTCCTGGTAGATTAGAGCCGTGTGCCGGGCCGCGGCTCGAACTCGGGACCTTCGCCTTTCGCGTGCAAATGCTCTACCGGCTGAACTACCCAAGCCCGGCTGACGACCCGTCCTCGCAGGTTTACTTTTCTGTTAGCATCTAAAATAGCTTCAACATAGTTCATGTTTACACCTGAACTCGAAAGCCGATTCCCGCACAGTAAACAACCAACTCCAAACACAAAGTGCCGTTTGTGAAAATCATTAAACTCAGGTAGTAATGTCTACCAATACGGTCACTTGACTAGAATACAAATGAGATGCTGAGAGCCAAAAGGGCCTAAAGCACACTGTCGTCGGTCCCACATTTAAGTGAATATCAGAGAAACCAGTGATACAGCTTTTCATGAATTTTCATTTATGCAATGTGGGCCTACAGCACAGATAAACCTGACTCAGCATAAGATCAACACATTTCAGAATAAATGTTACAGTGATGTGCCTTAGGCCGTTACGATTTTGCGTCAGGATACACTGCAAGTGGACTTCATGATCGAGCCACACATCACGCCGGTAAATGCCAAACGACGCCTCACTTGGTGTAAGGAGCGTAAATATTGGACGATTGAACAGTGGAAAAACATTGTGTGGAGTGACGAATCACGGTACACAAATTGGCGATCCGATGGCAGGGTGTGGGTATGGCGAATGTCCGGTGAACGTCATCTGCCACCGTGTGTAGTGCCAACAGCCGACCTCTGTGGGCGAGCCATTCTAGGCGCTTCAGTCCGGAACCGCGCTGCTGCTACGGTCGCAGGTTCGAATCCTGCCTCGGGCATGGATGTGTGTGATGTCCTTAGGTTATTTAGGCTTAAGTAGTTCTAAGTCTAGGGGACTGATGACGTTCGATGTTAAGTCCCGTAGTGCTTAGAGCCATTTGAACCATTTTTGTAGTGCCAACAGTAAAATTCAGAGGCGGTGGTGTTATGGTGTGGTCGTGTTTTTCATGGAGGGGGCTCGCATCCCTTGTTGTTTTACGTGGCACTATCACAGCACAGGCCTACACTGATGTTTTAAGCACCTTCTTGTTTCCCACTGTTGATGAGCGATTCGGGGATGGCGATTGCATCTTTCAACACGATCGAGCACCTGTTCATAATGCACGGCCTGTGGCGGAGTGGTTACATGACAATAACATCCCTGTAATGGACTGGCCTACACAGATTCGTGATCTGAATCCTATAGAACACCTTTGGGATGTTTCGGAATGCCGACTTCGTGCCAGGCCTCACCGACCAACATCGAAACCTCTCCTCAGTGCAGCACTCTGTGGACAATGGGCAACCATTCCCCAAGAAAACTTCCAGCACCTGATTGAACGTATGTCTGCAAGAGTGTAAGCTGTCATGAAGTCTAAGGGTGGGCCAACACCACATTGAATTCCAAATTTACCGCGGGGAGGGCACCACGAACTTGTAAGCCATTTTCAGCCAGGTGTCCGGATACTTTTGATCATATAGTGTACCTTTCAGATTGCAGAAAGTATGTTACGTTTAAGAGCATTCAAAGAGAAATAACCAACAAATCTCCAAGGTGTCGAAAGTTAGGGTCTTCACGTGCTATTGTGCTCCTACACAGCACTCGCCCTGAATTTGAGGTAAGGGACGCCGGTCATGAACCGGCAGACAGCAGCCCTCCAATCACCTGCACGGTTGGGCGATTGGAGTGTAGTGGCGTAGCAAGACAGCCACGCCACTCGGAGGTAGCCGAAAGGCACGCGTTAAGCTCACGCAGATTGGCGTGAGGTCTGGAACAGGACAATGTCTTGAGAATTGCAATAAAGTACGAAAATCTTGTAATACTTTAATCCACAATTGTAGAACATTGGTCTGACGGTACAGGGTTTATAAGATAACCAGCAAAAGATAAATGGCGCCTTCCTAGGTCGTAGCAATTGACGTAGCTGAAGGCTATGCTAACTATCGTCTCGGCTAATGAGAGCGTATTTGTCAGTAAACCATTGCTATGAACGTCGGCTGTACAACTGGGGCGAGTGCCAGTAAGTCTCTCTAGACCTGCCGAGTGGTGGCGCTCGGTCTGCTATTACTGACAGTGGCGACATGCGGGTCCGACGTATACTAATGGACCGCGGCCGATTTAAAGGCTACCACCTAGCAAGTGTGGTGTCTGGCGGTGACACCACATGGAGGGTTGCTCCCCGCCGCTTCCTGGTATGAAGTAAACGCGCTTCTAACCTGTCAGTTTTTCAACAGGTCGGTTTGAACTGTGACGCCCTGCTTGTTGTAGATAACAGTATTTTATTTTGAGAAGGCTGAGTCCTCCTCCTTCGCGTATGAGGACTTGAGTGTTTTACCAAGGTATATACATCTGAAAATATGATTTGCAATCAGGAAACCGGTCGATGTCCCCGTAAAAATTAATTTTCAGCTGAAAGCGGTTTATTTGAGAAACATGAATTACTTCCGTAGTGGTTGCCCTTAACATAAAACCATGTTTACTTGACAATTTTTTTAATTTTGTTCCGTACTACCTCCTCCCAAAATGTGGAAAGCAAAAAGCATGCAGTAGAAGAGATCTGCTGTCAGAGGTATCACAACGATTTAAGCTCCTACTGTAACTTTCCACTTGGTCGTATCGGGGCCAGGTTCCTTCGCTATCATACCTGAAAGTTTGTAACTTCATCACGGAACCATCTTGTATGCTGGAACAAGTGTGTGCTCTTTGCAAATGGTGTTTCAACAAAAATCCTGAAACAAATAATCTTCACCACAAAAGAAGTTCTGGATACCAAAGCATTATTTCCGCCCGATGAAGTGCTGGACAAATCCGAAAACAAAAATTCTTAAATATATTTAGACGTACATTTATATGGATCAGGCAACAGAGAAAGAACTCTCTCTCTGTTCATTATTTACTCGTCTACAAAATAGCCTTTAACGAAGCAATCAACAAGAAGAAAATTATGGTCAATTACTGGTACGTATCGCTTGTCATTAGTGACGAATATTGAATATGCATTATCTTATGTTTACACAGAGCCAAGGTCAGATATTTAGTAAACAGCTTTAGTCAGAGACCACTCATCAACATCCCCCGCCGGCCGATGTGGCCAAGCGGTTCTAGGCGCTCCAGTCTGGAACCGCACAACCGATACGATCGCAGGTTCGAATCCTGCCTCTGGCATGGATGTGTGTGATGTCCTTAGGTTAGTTAGGTTTAAGTAGTTCTAAGTTCTAGGGGACTGATGACTTCAGGTGTTAAGTCCCATAGTGCTCAGAGCCATTTTTTGAACCATTTGAACATCCCCCCTGAAGCTCGCCTCAGTGGACACCTGGGTCTACACTCGTGTACTGATCCTCATCCAATTGTCTTCTTGTAAGAGATATCGCTTCAGAGGCGGCGTTATAAGATGTGTTCCCACTTGACGGAACATCGCCGTCACGTCATAAGATTCGCCTCGGGAGTTCAAATTGTGGCATTCACACACGCCGTCGACGAAACGTTATGGACACGTCACGTCACTTCACCGTCACGTCAAGGTTTCTCGGAAAGAATGTTTCGACGGGCCATAGCGTAGCCTACATGGCGAGCGACTGTTACATTAAGAACACAGTGTGAACTAATACGAAAGCATTCCCCACTGACACTTGCCGCGAAAAGGTCTTAATGTATACTGGAAGACAATACTAAGCTAAAGTATTTTCTTTGATCAACTGAAAGACTACATTGCAAAATAAATGATACATATCTTGTTCAAAGTGCTTCATTCACGATTTTTCTGGTGGGGTAGCGGAAAGAAAAACGGAGAGTAAAGCTGATGCGGGGTGCAGAAGTTTAAAATAAGATTCGTACTAAATTAAAGACGAACAGCAGGCAGCAGAAATACATGTAAAAGTAGTTCAAGTACACTAACAAGGGGAGGCCGCCAATTGTGAAATTCAGATTCGATTCATACTGTGCATAACTAAAGCTCATGGCCAGAGGTGTAATGTGGCAAAGCACCAAGATGCACTTCTCAGCCGTTGTCGAGAAAATCGACAGTTAAAAGAAACCGTTGCGGTGAAATACTCTCTACGAATAGTAATTTTCTACAGCGTGGTGGTGCAGCGGTAAGCGCTCGGGTTCGTAATCCGAAGGTCGCCCGATCGAATCTCGCTCCATGCAACTTTTTTTTAGTATTTGTTTTTTGTAATTCATATATATATATATATATATATATATATATATATAATTCCCGGCAATCAGTTGCAACAATTTTGCATATAATAAGTTGTTGAAAGTCGTTTGTCGTGGAAAAACTGGCGACTTCGAACATCATTATCTTTTCCGCAAACAAAGTTGCATTTCACAAATGTTATTAATTGTCTTCATAATGTTAACCATGTATAGTTAATGGAAGACGTAGAAACGAATACGTGTAGCGTAAGTCAAACGTTCGAATTAGAATAGAGACCCCACGAACACAAACTTGCTGTGACAGGTATGAAATATAAACTCCGTTGCTCGTTACACTTGAAGGACAGATGTTGAATGGGCCGAAACGAGCCGCCCCATAACAGCGTAGTTGCCTGCTAACTTCGATAGAAGGTAGATGCGGTCCCTAGCGCAACTTATAACATCGTCGAAAATCAGTGCGGACGGGACAGCTTTGGTACACCCTGTTAAACAAACGGAAAAATGGAGGCGGTACAATTGGAGAGCGATCTGCCTTCACCAACATGCATAAGCAATTCATTAATAAAACTAATAATAAAAAAAAAATATTGCATGGCACGAGATTCGATCCGGCGACCTTCGGATTACGAACCCCAGCGCTTACCGCTGCGCTATGACGCTGTAGAAAATCATTAATCGTAGAGAGTATTTCACCGCAACGGTTTCTTTTAACTGTCGATTTTCTCGACAACGGTTGAGAAGTGCATCTTGGTGCTTTGCCACGTTACACCTCTGGCCATGAGCTTTTATTATGCGCAGTATGAATCGAATCTGAATTTCACAATTGGCGGCCGCCCCTTGTAAGATGGCCCATCTAGGCATACAGTAGGCAAACCATCAGCTTCTGTCGAGGTGATGTTGGACGTCTAAATCTTAAATTTTTCTTCATAGTTTTTATTCGTATCTTCCTTAACAGATAAAAAAAACTGTTGTTTAGACATTCTGAAATATTTATAGAAGGATGACTCCTATTCCAGATACTTGTAAGGAGTGTTGAACTCTCCTTCTGAGTCTGGATTTTTTAACATTTTTCTAACTCAGACTCTTTTTGTCTCTCTGTTCCTCATCGTCGAGTGCAACATCAATCATCGCAAGCTGCTTTAAACTAAATTTCGGCATCTTATGACGATCTACAATAACTACGAAATAGCACCTCTGGCGAGTATTTTATAGACGTCCCTTCGAAATTGACATGCTACGTAGTGTGAAGGCTTGGGAATTACTTTGACCGTCGATGTTCAAAAACGTGACGCTGACATTTCGGCAATTGTGAAACCACCGATACTGAGTCACGCCTCATCTCTGGACAATCTGGTGGGAGGAGTGTGGGTAGGGGCGGGGGGGGGGGGGGGGGGGGAGGGACTCCCTTACATCACTGTCAGTGCTAGAGGCGTGTTTAGCACCTGCCGCTGCCGGAAGCTGTCGGATGGGCTAGCTCGGCGATAAATCAATGTTTTGACGTCAATGGCCGTCAAAGGACGTCGCCATGGAGACGGATTCGCTCGACCTGCCGCGTGCGTCCTTTGCACACGTGTTTATGGCCACTCTGGTGACGCACGTTCGCCACAGATTTGTCTGCCCTGCGGTTTTTTTTTGCTCTGGTTGTGTCGTTGCTCACTACAGAATGGGAAAATATGTTAGCCTTAGAACTTACGAGGTAATCTCGAACTCCAGCGTCCAAAGTTCTTCAAGCCCTACTCAAACGATAATTCAATATTTTCTGTTGCTGTGTGATATTTCTCTTATATGGCTTCATTATATGCTCTGATAAGGGAAAAGTATCATCAGCTACAATTATAAAAGGCATTGCAGTTTGAGTTCCTGATAATATTTCTGGTATAGGAATGTTCATTAAATTTTTCAGCACAACTAAGTATTTCACAGAGGGAACTGTTCTGGAACACTTCTCCATCACTGATCCTCCCATTGTAACCTACACCCACACATGTAAATGTATACTGTACATCAACAAGTGCCAGTTGTAACACCTCGGTTCAGTTTACAGTGATAAAAGCTATAGAAAGAATAATTTAAAATTAAGAATAGAATTTTTAGAGGGGAAAATAGTGTAGAATCAGAGTTCGGTAATTGCAGATCAAAATTATAGTATATCAGCAAGTAGTTTAACGTCTAAGTACAGCAAAGTCACGGACGCTCCGCCACGGAGAAGGCAGTGACGTTTTACTCTTGTGATGAAAAACCTATAAAAAGACCTGATCGTCATTATTGCCGCCTTTTTTCCTTGATTGTTTCGTTAAAGGGCGGGGAACCCGTGTCAGTCAGCGAGAAAATAATTAGATTGGACTTTATCGTGTTAAGATTCACGATAAACTGTTAGAATATTACGGAGATTAAAAGTGATGTAGTGCACGATCTCTGACTGTTGGTAACAACGGAGTATTAAGGGGATTTTTAGGACTTTAGTGCTAGATTGGAACTTTACGGACATATAGACGACAGAACTCAAATTATCTGCTGATACGAGTGAATTCAGAGGTACCGGTATCAGATATTAACGTGTGGACTATTGAAAGTGTCGTGTGCCGTTAGTTGCGAATCTGGACGTAGAGCGCGTGCATATCGGTATTTGCGGACTATTTAGATTCCTCCAGGCTAGGAACCTTTTAAATAGACCATCATCCATCACCATTTTAATCCTTGAATATACAGTGAAAGTGAAACACAAGAGTGTTGCACTTATTTCATTTACATAGTACTAATCAGTGAAGGTTTTTACGGAACCAAAGCTATTCAGCAGTAAGTCAGCACCATCTAGCGGAAAGCGTAGGCATTAACAAACACGCTAACTGAAGTGAACGTTTACGTGTTTTACGGACTGCTTAATATGAACTTTTGTGACTCTTTGACGTCCCCACTCCCTCCGAAAGGTGGCGCAGGCTGTCTTAATCATAAAACGGGAGAGTTTTAGCCGGGAAAAATTATTAATAAAAGCGATATTTACAAGATTCGCAGTAATAGCAAAACACAAGGCCCGCACCTCATCGGAGAGTCGTCGCTGTCACGTCGGGAAGTAAAGCCGGAAAACCTACTGACGATACGTGTCTACGAGCAGACGTCCACATGGAGTACCTAAAAAGGGATCCACAAGAGAGTTGGGGAATCCATCCTCTCCCACCGTATCCATCGGCACCTTGCTCAACACCACCTCCTCCTCCTTACCCAGTGTGGCTTCCGACCCTCCTTCTCTGCTGATGACCAACTCCTCAACCTTGTTCACCTTCTGTCCCTCCAGCTCAACTCCCGTCGCTCCGCCATTTTTGTTTCCCTTGACCTCCAAAATGCCTATGACCGTGTATGGCATCCCGGTCTCCTCTTTAAACTCCAAACCTACGCCCTGCCTATCAATTTTGTCCATCTGGTCGCTTCCTTCCTCTCGCACCGTCCTTCCTATGTCGCCCTCCACAACACCAACTCCCGTATCTTTTATCCCACGGCTGGCGTCCCCCAGGGTTCTGTCCTCTCCCCTCTCCTTTATCTCTTGTATACAGCTGATATGCCCAAGCCACCCCCACCAGTTCACCTTCTCCAATATGCTGATGACACCGCCTTCCTGGCTCTCTATCCTACCCTTCAAAGGTCTCAACGTACCCTCCAAACCCACCTTAAACCAGTTCACCACTTGGTGTAACCAGTGGCTCCTCCGTCTCAACCCCTCCAAAACCCAGGCAATCATCATAGGCCGTACCACTCGCTCCTTCCGCCTCCAAGATTTCTACCTCACCCTTTATGGTCGTCCTATCCAACTCACCCCCACCCTGAAATACCTTGGCCTCACCCTTGACCGACACCTCACCTGGACCCCTCATCTCCTGACCATCCAGCAGAAAGCCCATTCCCGCCTCCGCCTGCTGAAACTCCTGTCCGGCCGGACATGGGGATTGCATCCTTCTACCATCCTCCACACCTACAAATCCCTCATCCGTCCTATCCTCTGTTATGCCAGCGTCGCCTGGATCTCCGCCCCCACCCGCTTTTACAAGGCTCTCCAAATCCTTGAACGCCATGCGCTCCGCCTTGCCTTCCGTATCCGCCTTCCTTCCCCCACACGGCTTCCTGTATGAACTGATCCCCTTCCCCCACCTCCTCTTGTTCCTCCAACATCTCCGCATCCTTTTACATTGTTCGCAGGGTTGATCCCCCCCACCCTCTGGTTTCCTCCTTCCTCTCCACCCCCCGCCCGTTGCCGCGCCTCTATCGCTGTATCCCTCCCTCTCTCCACCTCCACACCCTCCATCTCCTTCATCAGGGCAATTTCCAACGCCTCCCCCTCCCGGATGACGAACTTCGCCGTGACATATACCCTTCCTTCCAACTATAACCCGGCCTTGTCCCCCCCCCCCTCCCCAGGGCCCCCTTCTCCTCTTTCCTCCTTCTCCCAGAGCGGATTTTCCTCCATCCCCCCCTCCCCTGAGACCCTGCACCCCATACTTGCCTCTCTCCTTCCCACATCCCTCCCTACCTGGCCCTCTTCCGAGTGCCCCCCATTTCCCCTCCCCCATCTCTTCCCCTCCCTCCCTTCTTCAGGTCTCCCTCATCTCCTTGAACCTGGCAGATCCTCTGTATTGATCAACATCAGTGTGCCACGTCAGTGTTGTGTTTCGTGCTTTTCTCGTGTGCGTCAAGAGGTGTGATTTTAATTGTGTGCTGCCTGGAGGTTCGCCGTCAGTGCTCCGCTGTGTGCTATGCCAGCCGTCGACACCTTTATGCTCCAGTCATACTGTGCCTTGTGTTTCTTTTAATCGTCGCAGTGTGTGGCCTTTTGTGTGTGCTACTTTTAAACAGTTTTTTATCTCCATTTTACAGTCACCCCGTTTTTTTTTTGTATATTGCCTTCCATGATGTTCTCCCTTTTTATATCTATGTTCGCCTTCTTCTCTCCTTTGCTGTTTTTAAATGTCTTCTATTGTTTTGTTCTATGTCTTTCGGCTGAAGAGCAGCGCATATGCTGCTGCCAGCCCGCCCCGATAGGGGAATTGAGATACAATAAAGAAAAAAAAAAAAAAAAAAAAAAAAAGAGTTGGGGATGCTTCACAGTAACACAATGCTGTTACCTCCTTTGTAATTGTGGTAGTATGAGCCTATACATCTTGGTGGTCGGAATTCCACATGCTTCCCGTCTAAAGCGCCAAGACAATTTGATAAGCTGCACATGTCTTTGAACTGTTTCGATATATGTTTCCATTCACTTTCTGTTGATGACATCTGAAAGACGGAAAATGTGATGTGAATGTGTCAATGTGACTTTCATACACATGAACTGAACAATAAGTCTGGAATCACTACATCTCAGACATATGTTCCCCTAACAACTGAAAATGATGGATTACGAAGTGCACTAATTTTGTCTGAAAATTCCTCAGGTAGGGGGGAAACAGTTTTGGCCTGTAAATTGTAAGGTTCAATTCTTAACACATAAACTTTTACAATGTAGGGCTGCTTTTTGAGTATAATTGCCAAACTATAAAAACATGTGATAATACCTGGATTCAGGTATAGTTGGAGTTTGAATCAGAGATACATCCTTCCACCAAAATATTTTTTGGAAATTGTTAAGAATGCCACTTTAAAGAATTTGTTGCTATTTCTAATGAATTTATCAGAATAATGGGAATGCTAGGGGTTTGCCCACTAAGTAAACGTAACAAATAAAACTACATCGAAAAGTTGTGGCGGAGGCACCCAGAGTACACTTACGCCCCGGAAAATGTTTCTTGCTGAGAGTAACACATCTGACCAAAATGGTTCCCTTATTGTACTTTTCAGTTCATTTAAATGTGTCATCACATTAACTTATTTTGCTCATGTTCTCATGAAATTTAACAAAATCAGCATATCGTCACGTGTGAATCCTTCAAGCACTGGCATATTGCGTCACAAGTTTCAGGAATAATTGAAGATATCGTGCTTACACGTATTGTCAATGAAAACATTAGGCTTCTGTAGCTTTCTCCATCAGCCATAAACCTCAGTGTTAGAATTAACCTAAACAAAATTATGGGATTAGTTACAGCTTACAAGTATGCACTGTACATACAGCACCCTAGTAATACTAGGTTTGTATAAACGTACCTATTCACCTCTTTGAAGCTGAGATACAGTCTCGCATAACTGTGTTTTGCTTCGTTATTCTTGGACCTACTAAACGAAGCAATGTCGAAAATTCCGTCTCGCCCATTCTCAGAAAATTTTTGTATGATTCCCTGTCCTCCAACCTCACTTCATCGCGTAATAGACTGTGCAATTCCCGACTACCGTCGTCACGTCTTAAAATTCAAGGCTTACTCCATCATCCTCTATTATGCCAAAGTTAAGTTCTTCGTCGACGTCGCCGACATATTACTGCACTAGTGACTGCATGAGCAGCAGCTACCACTCTCAGTATCCATTTTCTAAAATATTGCTGCGGAATCTGCAGTCACTGCGTGTACAAACGCAGCTACCAGATGGCATTCCATCTCTTGGAACAGGAAGTTGTACCATCTTTTTGCACCATTAGTAGCGCAAGATGTGTCCTCGACTTTGCAGGGCTTTAGGGCGGGTTTGACATCAGGTGGATCCTATTGCAGTAACGCTGGCCAGTCACACTGCGCATCTTTGGTCCTTGAGGGCTAACCTGTTCAAAATAGAATGGGTCAACGTTGAATGTAGCCGTGAAGCCACACTATACGGTGACACATTCACCATTCAGAGGAACTTCATGCACAGTGACTGGAGGTGAAGATTCCCACACTCGACAATTCTGTGCGTTCACCTCACCTGTCAGACAAAAATGAGCGTCTGTCCATTGGATGGTCCAGGGCCAGACCTCGTCAACTTCAGTCTTTGTGAGAAGACAGCGAAGTCAACATGTCGTTGTGCGTCAAGTGCAAGCTGCTGTAAGACATGGATCTTGTACGGATACCATGCGAGAATGCTTCGAAGCACCTTCCGTACAGTGGACCACGGGATGTTCATCTGTCGTGACACAGCACGTGCACTGCCTGACGATCGGGAATTGCGCGCAGCGTTGTCTGCCATAGCAGCAGCAATTTCGTCAACCACCTGTGGGGCAACCGGTCGTCGGTCTCTTCCTGGAGCGACGCCCAGTTCTCCAGTTGATTCGAACTTCTTCATCATGCTCCGCACAACAGGTGGAGAAAGTGGAGCCTTCCGTAATCCTTTCATCCGGCGACATTCTCGAAGTACAGCTGCAGCATTACTGTTGTTTTTCTAACAGAGCTTCACCAATAATGCCCTGCTCATTTTTTTCCAAGCTCATGCTGACACGTCAACTAATGCACTGCGACCGGCCAGGTGTGTGACACTACGAAACACAATGACTGATCACGGCATCTGGTGGCCATAGAACTGGACGGTGGGGCTGTGACGCATGGAAATCGTGCACCTACACTCTGTACATTAATGCTAGCAATTCTGGTACTCACACAGTAATTATTTTCCGTGTAATAACTTGTTAAATGGGGAAAGTTTAATTATAACCACTCGATTTATTAGAATACTCAGCAAAAATTTAAAGCAAATCGGCCAAGAACTTATAGAGACTTTCCTAACACCATATCCCCGGTGTCAGGAAACTCTCTAAAAGTTCTTTATATATGTACACACATCAAAGAAAGTCTTGCATCACCTCGATTCCGGAACCTATACAGAAAATAGGAATAGCCAACGTAAACATCATTTCCGCCCTTTTTATTGCTCTCGAAAACCACACATTGCATGTTGTAAGACCATACAGCGAGACCTAGAGAGGTGGTGGTCCAGATTGCTGTACACACCGGTACCTCTAATACCAAGTAGCACGTCCTCTTGCATTGTTGCATGCCTGTATTCGTCGTGGCATGCTGTCCGCAAGTTCATCAAGGTACTGCTGGTACAGATTGTCCCACTCCTCAAGGGCGATTCGGCGTAGATCCTTCAGAGTGGTTGGTGGGTCACGTCGTCCATAAACAGCCCTTTTCAATCTGTCCGAGACATGTTCGATAGGGTTCATGTCTGGAGAACACGGTTCCGCTCTAATCAAGCGATGTCGTTACCCTTAAGAAAGTCATTCACAAGATGTGCACGATGGGGGGCGCGAATTATCGTCCATGAAGACGAATGCTTCGCCAATATGGTGACGATATGGCTGCACTGTCGGTCGGAGGATGGCATTCACGTATCGTACAGCCGTTACGGCGCTTTCCATGACCACCAGCGGCGTACGTCGGCCCCACATAATACCACCCCAAACCAGAAGGGAACCTCCACATTTTTGCTCTCGATGGACTGTGTCTAAGGCGTTCAGCCTGACCGGGTTGTCTCCAAACACGTCTCCGACGGTTGTCTGGTTGAAGGCATATGCGACACTCATTGTGATGCCAATCCTGAGCGGTCCATTCGGCATGTTGGTGGACCCATCTGTACCGCGCTGCATGGTGTCGTGGTTGCAGAGATGGACCTCGCCATGGACGTCGGGAATGAAGTTGGGCATCATGCATCCTATTGCGCACAGTTTGAGTCCTACCTCGACACCCTGTGGCAGCACGATAAGCGTTATTCAACATGGCGGCGTTGCTGTCAGGGTTCTTCCGAGCCATAATCCGCAGGTAGCGGTCATCCACTGCAGTAGTAGCCTTTGGGTGGCCTGAGCGAGGTATGCAATCGAAAGTTCCTTTCTCTCTGTATCTCCTCCATGTCGGAACAACATCGCTTTGGTTCACTCCTAGGCGCCTGGGCACTTCCCTTGTTGAGAGCCCTTCCTGGCACAAAGTAACAATGCGGACGTGATCTAACAGCGGTATTGACCGTCTAGGGATGGTTGAACTACACACAACAGAGCGGTGTACCTCCTTCGTGGTGGAATGTCTGGAACTGATCAGCTGTCGGACCCCCTCCGTCTAATAGGCGCTGCTCATGCATGGTTGTTTACACCTTTGGGCGGGTTTAGACACATCTTTGAATAGTCAAAGGGACTGTGTCTGTGATACAATACCCACAGTCAACGCCTATCCTTAGGATTTCTAGGGACCAGGGTGATGCAAAGCCTCTAAAAGTTGGTGACCGATCTGCTTTAAATTTATATATACAGGGTGGTCCATTGATCGTGACCGGGCCAAATATCTCACGAAATAAGCATCGAACGAAAAAAACTACAAAGAACTAAACTTGTCTAGCTTGAAGAGGAAAACCAGATGGCGTTATGGTTGGCCCGCTAGATGGCGCTGCCATAGGTCAAACTGATATCAACTGCGTATTTTTTAATAGGAACCCCCATTTTTTTTACATATTCGTGTAATACGTAAAGAAATATGAATGTTTTAGTTGGACAACTTTCTTCGCTTTGTGATAGATGTGCTGTAATAGTAACAAACATATGGTTCACAATTTTAGACGAACAGTCGGTAACAGGTACGTTTTTTGAATTAAAATACAGTACGTAGGTACGTTTGAACATTTTATTTCGGTTGTTCCAATGTGACACAAGTACCTTCGTGAGCTTATCATTTCTGAGAACGCATGCTGTTGCAGAACGATTAGCTGTAAATACCACATTAATGCAATAAATGCGAAAAATGATGTCCGTCAACCTCAATGCATTTGGCAATACGTGTAACGACATTCCTCTCAACAGCGAGTAGTTCGCCTTCCGTAATGTTCGCACATGCATTGACAATGCGCTGACGCATGTTTTCAGGCGTTGTCGGTGGATCACGATAGCAAATTTCCTTCAACTTTCCCCACAGAAAGAAATCCGGGCACGTCATATCCGGTAAACGTGCGGGCCACGGTATGGTGCTTCGACGACCAATCCACCTGTCATGAAATATGCTACTCAATACCGCTTCAAACGCACGCGAGTTATGTGCCGGGCATCCATCATGTTGGAAGTACATCGCCATTCTGTCGTGCAGTGAAACATCTTGTAGTAATATCGGTAGAACATTACGTAGGAAATCAGCATACATTGCACCATTTAGATTGCCATCGATAAAATGGGGGCCAATGATCCTTCATCTCATAATGCCGCACCATACATTAACCCGCCAAGATCGCTGATGTTCCACTTGTCGCAGCCATCGTGGGTTTTCCGTTGCGCAATAGTACATGTTATGTCGGTTTACGTTACCACAGTTGGTGAATGACGCTTCATCGCTAAATAGAACGCGTGCAAAAATTCTGTCATCGTCGCGTAATTTCCCTTGTGCCCAGTGGCAGAACTGTACACAACGTTCAAAGTCGTCGCCATGCAATTCCTGGTGCATAGAAATATGGTACGGGTGCAATCGATGTTGAAGTAGCATTCTCAACACCGACGATTTTGAGATGCCCGATTCTCGCGCAATTTATCTGCTACTGATGTGCGGATTAGTCGCGACAGCAGCTAAAACACCTACTTGGGCATCATCATTTGTTGCAGGTCGTGGTTGACGTTTCACATGTGGCTGAACACTTCCTGTTTCCTTAAACAACGTAACTATCCGGCGAACGGTCCCGACATTTGGATGATGTCGTCAAGGATACCGAGCAGCATACATAGCACACGCCCGTTGGGCATTTGATCACAATAGCCGTAGATCAACACGATATCGACCTTTTCCGCAATTGGTAAACGGTCCATTTTAACACGGGTGATGTATAACGAAGCAAATACCGCCCTCACTGGCGGAATGTCACGTGATACTACGTACTTATACGTTTGTGACTATTACAGTGCCATCTAACACAAAGCGAAAAAAGTGGTCCAACTAAAACATGCATATTTCTTTACGTACTACAGTAATATGCATTAAAAATGGGGGTTCCTATTTTAAGAAAAACGCAGTTGATATCCGTTTGGCCTATGGCAGCGCCATCTAGCACACCAACCATAGCGCCATCTGGTTTCCCCCTTCAAGTTAGACGAGTTTCGCTCTTTGTAGTTTTTTCGTTTGATGCTTATTTCGTGTGATATTTGGCCCGGTCACTATCAATGGACCACCCTGTATATTAGAACATCACGTAAATAAACATTTGAAGCAAGTCGGTCAAAAGCGTTTCGAAATTCTTTTTAAAACACATATTAAAAATATATTATAAAATATATATCCTATATCGATACAACAGTTTATTAGAGTATTGTGTAAAAATCTGAAGTAAATCGGTCAGAACTTTTCGAGATTTTTGCTAACAACGTTTCCTCTTTAGATATATTATATATATGTACAGGGTGTACCAGAATTAATGATGTAAACGCATACAGTTGAAAGTACGCGATACTACAAGCAGAAAAGTCTCAGTAAACTTAGGGTCGAAAGTCCATGCCTTAAGAGCTACGATCAATTTTTCATCCGATACCGTGAAGCAAATCTCCTCAACTGGAAGCTCTTTGCCTTCCACATTTTGAGAAGCAGTAGTATGGACGAAAGCGAGAAAAAATATCCAGTCGACATTTGCTCTAAAAGGCATACCTTAAAAGTCATGAGCAATTGTTCATTAGAAGCGCTGTGTTTCCTAGTAGCGAGGATGAGCACGTGCTCATAGCTTTTGAGAGATGCGTTTTAGAGCACATGTTTACTGGACATTTTTTCTTGTTTTGGTTCACAGTACCATTTCCTAAAATATGGAAAGCAAAGAGCTTTCAGTAGAAGAGATTTGCCTCACTGTATCGGAGATGAAAAATTGCTCGATGCTCTTAAGCTACGCATTTGAGACCCTGTGTTTACTGAGACGTTTTTTTTCTAGTATCGTGTACTTTCCACTGTATGCATTTACGGCATTTATTATGATACACGCTATATATACACTACTGGCCATTAAAATTGCTACACCACGAAGATGTGCTACAGACGCGAAATTTAACCGACAGGAAGAAGATGCTGTGATATGCAAATGATTAACTTTTCAGAGCATTCACACAAGGTTGGCGCCGGTGGCGGCACCTACAACGCGCTGACACCAGGAAAGTTTCCAACCGATTTCTCATACACGAACAGCAGTTGACCGGCGTTGCCTGGTGAAACGTTGTTGTGATGCCACATGTAAGGAGAAGAAATGCGTACCATCACGTTTCCGACATTGATAAAGGTCGGATCGTAGCCTATCGCGACTGCGGTTTATCGTATCGCGACATTGCTGCTCGCGTCGGTCGAGATCCAATGACTGTTAGCAGAATATGGAATCGGTGGGGCCGGCCGCGGTGGTCTCGCGATTCTAGGCGCTCAGTCCGAAACCGCGCGACTGCTACGATCGAAGGTTCGAATCCTGCCTCGGGCATGGATGTGTGTGATGTCCTTAGGTTCGTTAGGTTTAAGTAGTTCGAAGTTCTAGGGGACTAATGACCACAGATGTTAAGTCCCATAGTCCTCAGAGCCATTTGAACCATTTTTGAATCGGTGGGTTCAGGAGGGTAATACGGAACGCCGTGCTGGATCCCAACGGCCTCGTATCACTAGCAGTCGAGATGACAGGCATCTTATCCGCTGTAACGGATCGTACCGCCACGTCTCGATCCCTGAGTCAACAGATGGGGACGCTTGCAAGACAACAACCATCTACACGAACAGTTCGACGACGTTTGCAGCAGCATGGACTATCAGCTCGGAGACCATGGCTGCGGTTACCCTTGACGCTGCATCACAGACAGGAGCGCCTGCGATGGTGCACTCAACGACGAACCTGGGTGCACGAATGGCAAAACGTCATTTTTACGGACGAATCCAGGTTCTGTTTACAGCATCATGATGGTCGCATCCGTGTTTGGCGACATCGCGGTGAACGGACATTGGAAGCGTGTATTCGTCGTCGCCATACTGGCGTATCACCCGGTGTGATGGTATGGGGTGCTATTGGTTACACGTCTCGGTCACCTCTTGTTCGCATTGACGGCACTTTAAACAGTGGACGTTATATTTCAGACATGTTACGACCCGTGGCTCTACCCTTCATTCGATCCCTGCGAAAGCCTACATTTCAGCAGGATAATGCACGACCGCATGTTGCAGATCCTGGATACAGAAAATGTTCGACTGCTGCCCTGGCCAGCACATTCTTCAGATCTCTCGGCAATTGAAAACGTCTGGTCAATGGTGGCCGAGCTACTGGCTCGTCACAATACGCCAGTCACTACTCTTGATGAACTGTGTTATCGTGTTGAAGCTGCAGGGGCAGCTGTACCTGTACACGCCATCCAAGCTCTGTTTGACTCAATGCCCAGCCGTATCAAGGCCGTTATAACGACCAGAGGCGGTTGTTCTGGGTACTGATTTCTCAGGATCTATGCACCCAAATTGCGTGAAAATGTGATCATATGTCAGTTCTAGTATAATATATTTGTCCAATGAATACCCGTTTATCATCTGCGTTTCTTCTTAGTGTAGCAATTTTAGTGGCCAGTAGTGTATATATCGTTCCAAACGTTTTTTAAAATTCATGTAAAAACTTGAAGTAAATCAATAAAAATGTTTTGAAGATACTTGGTAACAACTTTAAGTAACTACTCGTGTTTGTGTGGCAGTAGAGTGGTAGAGATGTGGTGCGTTGCGGTTGCAGCAGCAGCTTCCGACCGATGGTGCCGCACGCGCTGGAGCTGAGCGGCGTGGGCCCGCGCCTCAAGAGGGACCTGGCCGTCGACCCCGAGGACGTGCTGGCGCTCTTACAGCTGTGGCAAGCCGAGAGGCACGGCGCACCCAGGTCCGTATCCGCTCTGCTGGCTGGCTGTTAAATCACCGAAGTAATAAAGATGTTGCAGGAAAGCGAGTCGCGCAGAAGTCACTTACGGGAGAAGCTACTACTCTCAATGTAGCGGTAGGCAGCAGTGTCTCGCGGCCGTCCGGTGTCGTAATTTAATATATTATTTATTGGGAATGTTTATTGTTGCCGACTTACGTGGTGGGCCTTAATAAGAATGATATTTCATTTTATTTTGATTTACAATTAAATGTTTTTGTGAAGTTCTCTTTTTTAACAATATTAATCTTCAGTATAAATTATTTGTTACGTTAATGAACGTTAGACTCGCTGAATATTAAAACATGAGCATATAAGTTGAACAATGGAATAAACTTTTCATATTAATTTCCTCGGCTAGTCAGTTCAGTTTAAAGCAAAAAATCTTTAGTTATTAATTACAATTGCGGCCCACACACGCTCGAGAGTATTTCTTCTTACCTCCGTTAACCATTGCATTGTAGTCGGAGTCCTGGCTCTGGCTCTCGGCTGTGGTACTGAAAATAAGAATCTTAAAGCTACGTATTTTCTGCAACTTCGGGCGGCTGTGGAGAACAATGAATAGTATGTTAATAGCGGGCGAGTTTTTCGCTTCCGCAAATTTTTTATAAGTTAATATCGCCACGTAATGGCGTCGTTGGCCGCATCGGCAGCTGCGATTGTTGATCTGTAAATCACTCGAATGCAGGTGAATTCAAGGAAGGCGGACATGAAATCGGGATCACCTCTTACATATTAAAAGTGAACAATAATATTAAATCAATATATTATCTGTTTAATTAGTACAAATATGCTTACATTTGCCAGCACTCGCAATATGTCCGTCTACACGCAACCAAGACAAGAGAAGAAGTGAAGACGATTAAAAAATTAACAAAAGAGCGTATCTTCTCGTCTCTTTAGATCATTTTGTTATATTTCTTTGCCCTCGAAACTTACACAGAGAAATTATTATAATACGGGTACATGAGAAAAATGTATGTTATTCAATTTTAAAATGTCTCTTCTTTATAAATACTGTTTTTTTAGTCTTTTAGTATTATTTCACTGGGGACGCTATAAGTGGCTTGGTTAAGAGTGCATTTCCTGGCAGCATTCTTCACTATTTTTATGCTGATACGTCGCTGACATGCACTCACAATGCGTGTAACCTTTCTATAAAATTTTGTCTGTATGTGATAACATTGAATATACTGATTTCGAAAACTTTCTCCTCATCTAACGTGTACTCTAGATATCATATTCAATTACTGAACAAACTGACAGTTGGTTGGCCCTATGTTACGCATGTGAACAGTGCCGTGAAATAAAACTTTAAACTTAATGAAATGCAGGATCTGATATGAAGAAAACGAATCTCTTACATCCCAAAAGAAACTAATTGTGTCCTCAATGAAAACTACATAACCAAAATTCAATACTGAAGTACATTATGGGCGCTGCGTGATATGAACTGCAATGTTTGACTTGGAATATCCACAAAAATAAATTATTGCTCTATTCAAAAAGAAAATAACTGTTTGAAATTACCAACAACGTTCATTGAAAATTAATATGCTTATTAGCACGACTCTTGACAATGCCGACTAAAACACTGCAAGGAGAAATTGCCATGAAATAAAAGTGACTTACCTCTTGTTCAGGATGATTTTTTTTGTGTGTTTGGAGTACTAACGTTCCCGAAAGCAAATAAAAATCAGCTTATGCAGCGGCTAAAGGAAAATAAACTACTCACTTCTAATTTCTTTCTTGTTGCTCGTCAGAAACGATCTGTGACTTCGGGTGGCGTAAGGAGCAATGCACACACGACAAGATATTCAAAACTTTACTACGAATTATGGAGGCAGGTTTTATTTCATAGAAAATCGTTGTTGGGAAATCAAACTCTGATTATTGACAAAAATGATTGTACAACATAAAAAGACTCTAAAAATTGCTAAATTTCAAAACTGGTGATACCTCAATGAATTGCGTCATTTGTGACATGATGAAAACAAAGAGATCACATTAACGCTAATCGTAAAAGTTATTAGTTATGTGAGGGACAAAGATTTGCTTCAATTAACAGGTCTGACAAAGAAAATTTTAATGCTTGCGCATGTCTTCGTTACCTTTAAAGTTACTCCAAAATCTTCTCCATCAGTATAAAGAACTAGAAAGTATTATAAATTAGTTTTCATTTCCGTAATAAAGTATTCCAGACAGTTTCTCCCAGATTCACAAATAACACATCTCATTCTCTGTAAACCTCCTCTGGTCGCTACCACACCTGAAATCAGAAAGCCCCAGCGCTACACAACTGACTAGTAAGTCAACCACAGATGAAACTAAACATATAGTCAAGGATCTTATTCACTGCTCACACAGAGAGCTCATCCATCTTTGCCCCTTACAGTAAAAGTGAATTATTTACAATAGCAGAAAACATATGAGAACCTTACATGCGTAACCATAGCGACAGTAGTGTCAACTCTCCTGACGAAGCCGTTACACATTTGTAGTAACTGTCGTTGCAGTATTGATGTGGCGCCGTAGATAGCTTGATAGTTCTTCATTCATATTTTCATATTATTATGAGATCCATTCTCATCAGGTACATTTTTTTGGTTTTCGTTTGTTAATTTATATAGCAGGCCAATATATGCGATGTTTTAATACGTTATTTGCTGCGCAGCATCGTTGAAGTCTAGAACTTTCGGAATAGGCTAACTGCTTGTGCTGTTCGTTTAGGAGGTAAAACGGACGATTTATTCGCTCAGAAACATTCTGCGGCCACATATTACGGCTCAGTAAAGGCATTTAGGTCGGTACTTCTATTTAATATGTGCGTGAGTACGGCAAATTACATTACCAAGGTGTGATAGTGTACAAACTATAAAATAAGGCACAAATTTGGGATAAATTCTAGTGTCCGATACCACTCGTCGGCTTTGACTAATGACGTCATACATAAGGCAAAGATGCTGCAATGGACAATGTATGAATGGAACGGATCACACTCGTAAACAAACGAATGTAGCATGTCATAAAATAATAATTTAACGCGTGTATTATTTACGCGCGAATTTCATTTAAACGAGTTGAAGTTGAGTGAAATAAATAAGAACACGAGAGCAATTACGAGTGAATATATTATATTATATTTTGCACACGTACTGCAAAAACGATCTAAATAATGAACCGAAGAACTGTTGGAATCGGTAAATAGAAGAAATCTATGTAGGAGGTTATTTCTAGTTACCGATTCCAATATTACTGTTTGTTGCGCTAATATCTTATATCAGAAACGAGCTGGAAAAATGATTTTGTTAGTGAACTACAGAATACGACTATACTTTCAAAAAATGAAAATCTGTACACACATTACTGCACACGCAAAGAAATAAAACGCAAAAATGACCAAAACTTGACCGAGCGAGGTGGCGCAGTGGCTAGCACACTCGACTCGCATTCGGGAGGAGGACGGTTCAATCCCGTCTCCGGCCATCCTGATTTAGGTTTTCCGTGATTTCCCTATATCGCTTCAGGCAAATACCGGGATGGTTCCTTTGATAGGGCACGGCCGATTTCCTTCCCTAATCCGATGAGACCGATGACCTCGTTGTTTCGTCTCTTCCCCCCAAATCAACCCAACCCAACCAACCAAACCTTGCAACCGATAACTATACTACACGAAAGTCACACCAGCTACAGTAGCTCCAAATAACACTCAGTAAAATCGATACACCAGGAGTGACACTTAAAATAAGAGAAGTGTAGCAGAAACATCGATAAGGAGAACATAAAAGGGGCTGCATAAAAAGAAACTTACCGCATATGTACTTCCAAAGGAGTCAAAGATCGAGGCTGACAAGAACGAAATAGGGGCATAACAAGAAATAATAATGTAAGTAGGTCAAACTGTAACGAAAGAAGCAAAATCCAGAATAACAAATGAAAAAAAAAAGAAACACAAATTGTCAGGCACGAATGAAGTGCCACCCAAACCAGTTGTTCCCTATCACCTGCCCTCAATGAGGCGCAAAATTTTAAAATAAGAAAATGAAACCACGAGTCAATCACATAAACCTTCCGGCAAAGACACTGCAACACCCCTCGGCCCACCATTGTAACCAGAAAATATTAAAAGGACAGAAAAACATCCCTCCAGAGAAACCAAAAAAGTAGCACTCGCACAATACAGTAACATAAAAAAACGCAACGCAAAACAAGAAAAAAGTATCAGACCGCCAACACCTAACTAACAAAACGAGGCTTGTAAATTTTGCTGACTACTTTCATAAATGCAAGAAATGAACAATAACCTCTAGGAATACTCTTCCTCCAACAGTATTCATCTAAATGGCCTTGCAAAACTGAAATCCACTTTTCCCGCCCGACAACAGATTTTACAGGCCCCCAATACCCTTCGATAGTATTAGTGCATGCCCCCGTCTTTTAATCTTTAAACTGAATATTGTGATTCACGGCCAAGTGATGATAACCCCTTTCACCCAACCCCTTGTACGAAGCAAACCCATCCGACATGACTACAGAACCTTCTTCCACATATTCTTCTATTAAAGATGTCAAAACTTCCTTTGTCCGATTTGGTAAAACCCTAATCTCTTCCAGAAACTACTACTCCAAAAACCCAAAGCCCAACAACCTCGTGCCCCCTTTCGTACTTTCTCTTTCCAAAATGTGACTCATCTACTTCATCTATAACCCCCCCCCCCTTGCCCCCTCACCCAGTGACTCCCTACTCTTTATAAATTCCCCGCAGACTTCTCTACAAAACGAGAAACAGTCGACTACAGTGCCACACGAAACCCCTGCTTCGTGCATGACAGATTTGCAAGAATATTCATAGCAAAAATAGTAGGTTAGCATGAAAATTACTTCTAAATTCAGCCTCTATCTTTCGAACCACGTCCTCCTGCGTATGGATCTCCATATGCTATTTTTTCTGCACCTCCACATGTATTCGTCGGAAGTTCGTGATGACGCAACCTTCGTCAAAGCCATATAATTTCCACAGACAGTGCACTTGCAAAATTCAGCAATGACGCCCAATCTTTGCAAAAATTTTATAGTTGACTAACGGTCACCCATTTTCTGAAGCAGAATTTTCGCAATAAAAACAACTGACTCATCCATAACGAACAGCGTGAGAAATCAAGACCTTATAAATCACGACTACTTATAAATCACGACTACTGTCATTAACAAAAGATGCCGAAAACAAATTACGAGACGCAAACAAAACAATCTACATTGAATTTTTAATATATGCGCGTAGCGAGGTAATCCAGAGAAATCATTTAACTTCATCGACAGCAGTCTGCGGCACAAACAAAATAACATCACCCACTACGTCATTGGTCAAAGCCGACGGGTGGAATCGGACACTAGAATTGACCCCAAATTTGGACGCAATATGGCCGCTGAGCCCTCTCCGAGTTAGTCTCAGCTCTCCCTACAGTGCCGGTACAGTTTTTCTTGTCTAAGAGCTACGGCGAGCAGCTGTCGAGAGATGGAGGTTGCCATCCACACGAGGGGTCTAAACTCGCAGGGAGGAGCAATCTGAGCTCTTGCTCCACTCTCGGACACTGCCGGCGAGCTGACTCAGGGCTGCTTACACGACGCATATTAATCGAAAAAGAAAACAATCAGCATAGCTTTGAAATCTACCGTAAACCTACAACAACTCACACAATCCTACATCAGACTTCTAATCACCCACACTCAGATACCGTACATGCTTCGTAGACTCAACACAGGACCACTCAGCACAGAAAATTACCAGAAAGAACTAGACATCATCACACAAACAGCAACAAACAATGGGTACAATAGGGATCTAGTCACCAAATTAAACAAAAAAATTAAAAAACAAATGCAGTCAGTGAACACAGTACATTAACACCCACAAACAACAGTACAAGAAAACACTACACAAACAGTGACAGAACAATGACGACACAAAGAATACAGGAAAACAAGAAAGAAGATTCAAGATGGTAGAGAATGACATACAAGCAGAAACATAAAATAACAAACATTCTCAAAAGACAAGGGATAAACATAGCATTCAATTCAAAGGCACATTCCAAAAATAACAAAAAACACATATATCTACCAAAAAGGAGGAATAAATGGTTCAAATGGCTCTGAGCACTATGGGACTTAACTGCTGAGGTCATCAGTCCCCTAGAACTTAGAACTACTTAAACCTAACTAACCTAAGGACATCACACACATCCATGCCCGAGGCAGGATTCGAACCTGCGACCGTAGCGGTCGTGCGGTTCCTGACTGAAGCGCCTAGAACCGCTCGGCCACTCCGGCTGGCAAGGAGGAATATACCAACTACAGTGCAATACATGTGATGGCAGGTATATAGGACAAACCCTCAGAACATTTGACACCCGGTACAACGAACATATCAGAGCATGGAAATATGCAACGAGCCACTCAACGTTTGCAGGACATTTGAGAGAAAATAACCATAAACCTACTACAAGAGAAAATGATATGAAAATAATTAGAATAAATAATGAAAGACATCTCCTAACATTACAGAAAAATTATCATATATACAAAACAAAGGCTGAAAAGAAACAACTACTAAATGACCATGTTAAGTATGACTAACAACTCACTGTTTACACTGATTGATCATATAATAGACAAAAATCCCAACAAATGATTTCACAACTGATTCCTCTCGTAAGTATATACAGGAAAATATAATAATAATAATTACTATTATTATGTTTAGGAATAAATAAATGAATAAAAATAGTAAAAAAAAATAAAAAAAATAATTTATTAAAAAAAGAGATCTCTCTCCCTCTCTAATACTCACCCCCCCCCCCCACACACACACACACACACACACACATTCACAAAACAGGTGAATACAGAAAACTGAGAATGTTGGTAACACTTAGAAAAACAAATGAAACTCTGTATTAAAAACATGGCAGTTACAATGATGTTTAACGTAAACAGTGAACTGAAAATGAACTGTAATGTATCCATCTGGTTGCCAGATGAGAAAAATCAGTTTGCCTAGATGTAATGAATTAGAAGTTACCTGTAAGTACCTTTCCATTTCATAAAAAAACGTTAAGGAACTGTTTTAAATCTATAAGCTAGACGTGAAACCTAACCTATGAGTAAAAATGGACAAATCATGTAATATTTCAGAACATCCACTGAAGATGCCTGTAAAAAAGTTGAAACGCGTCTGGGTGGCGCCAGGAAGTACATCTGGCACCCTTTGAAACTAACTTTGCCAAAAATCCATAGTAACAACCCAGACCAAGCAGTAGCTGGAGTGGGATCCCGATACAACAACAACCTCTCACCACAGACAACGCAGTCACCGACAGCCTTCACACAACTACCGAGTGCAGTGGCGTTCGCGGAAAGTTGTCAGTCCTCACAGACAAGCAACACTGCCTGAAAGCGTGGTATTCGTGCGGTAAATGTGGGAACGTAAACTATGGGACGTTACTAACAAATGTGTCCAAACAGTGCCAATTCTTTTCTTGGCTGTCAAAGGACAAATGAAGGGCTTATTTCAATAGTGGTACAAGTCCATTACCTCCACTTTTCTGCCTATAATGCTTCTGAAATTAATGATCCAAACAGACAGAAAGAAAAGTTCATCTCTAGCAAGAAGCCATAGGCTTGAATATTTCTGGTATCTCAACTGCAGATTTTTCAGCACTCATTTAACTTTAGGACTCTGTATCTCAAAAGGAACAGAAATGGACTTGTACCACTACTGAAATAAGCCCTTCAAATATAAGGCGTGATCTGTGATTTTAAGTTTGGTAACATGGAGTGATCTGATGGTAAACTAGTGATCTTAATCCCTATTTCTGGCTGACAACGGGTAAAAATGTGACACTAACACGGTTAATCAATAATTTCATTTTCTTAACACATACTCTGGTGATGGTGTCGTACCCAATAACTGCAATGGCCATAATTTTGTTAATTAAAGTAGAACGATTTCTGTCCTGGAAACAAGTAAAACAATTTCTTTAACCTAACGCAACGGAGACAAGCAGCACACTATGGCGTTACGGGAACAAACACTATGTTTAGTAGTACCTCATATATTTCTTAATCTCTTGCCTGATTCATTTGAAGACGCCCCAGGGGGGTTTGAAGTAAAATACTGAATTCAAACCTTTGGGTTTAACAAAAGTTACTTTTACATGAAGGAAATCTGAACTGCGTAACAAGAAATGTTTTTAAATGCTACTGTCCCTTACGGAATGAATACTTAAAAATAACTTAGCAAACAAAGTGATCAGCATGGGGGTATACCTGTGTAGGAACAATGGAAAGGATTTTAAACACTTGTGCGTGACCCAAGATGCTGCAGCAGAGAGAAGCATTGCTCAGGGCAAAGAACAAGTGAGAAAGTTCCCATTACTCATCCACAGAGATTCGCAGGACTGATAAACCTACAACTTCGTAATACGATTTGCACGGGACAAGAGCAGAACGAGAGAAAAATGGATATTAGTTACAGTTATTGTAATAAGGCAGTGTAAAGAATTTAGCTTACGACACACTAGACAAAGATTTCAGCAATACAGAATGATTTTGGTACAAAGAATTGTGACTAAGAACGTAATCTGATGACACCTAACTAGCGGTACGCCAGCAATCAGTTGCATTGCGTAATTGCTTCGTGGTACAGCTACACAGCATGTTCCGATCGGCCAACAACATCTCCAGCACGTCCAGACTGCAGCTCGTTCCGTCTTCTGCAGCCCACCGTTCGCTCCACAGCACCGCGGAGAGGACGCACTTTTTTTTCCCCACACATTCTGGCTAATCATGGGCCAAGCTTTCGGACGCAAAACTTTCAATTTTTGTGTTCCAAATTGACGAAATTTCCGTGGGGTGGTGGTCCCTACAACCTAAACAAGTTGTGAGACAATGTCTCGTTTTCGTTGCAGGGCACCACCTCTACAAGGAAATTTCATCATTTGGGAAAACAAAAAGTGAAAGCTAATGTAAAATGTACCTTAACGTGAACTAGCCGTCTGAAGATGAATCTGTCGTTTCGAAACCGTTGACGGCGCTATTTAAATAAATAAACAGCATTGTAAAAAGCGGCTGGTTGCTGTTGTCTTCTGCGTAAGAGTCACACTTGTGATAAATGACGATATTATCAAAAATCAAAGACAGCACAGAAAAGTGAAATTAGATTTCAAATTACCGCGACGCTAAAACGCGATACAAAGACGAACTATTTAAGACCAAGAAAGACCATTAGGACACATATGTTAGGACAAACTTACAGAACAGCATTTGGGGGGGGGGGGGGGGGAGAGGAGGACCGTTTAAACTGCAGACTGAATGTATCAAAACCTGTACAGTATTATCAACACTAACGAAACCAGATGGTACAACCACAAGAGGCTGGAGATGCACACCATAGTATGTCTTCAACAAACTACTTCCTGACGACGACCACACTCAGGACAACCAACTTCACACCGCTCTTCGCAAACTACCGTGTGGTATGTACGAAAACGAAAGTATCACCATCCCCTTTGCTCACGAGGAAGCTGCATTTGCAGTACACAAAATAAACAACAAAAAGGCTCTGGGTCCTGATGGTATCCACCCGGAGACCATCAAACAACCTGCTCCACTTATCATACCATACCTGACAGACTTACTGAATGATGCTCTACTAGAAGAACGAATACCGAATATATGGAAGACGGCAAATGCAGTTATAATCAAGATAGCGGAGGACAAGGACCCGACTGATTTTAAGACATACAGACTAATATGGTTCATTAAAATTCTGGCAAAGGTACAGGAGAGACCGCTGTGCGACGAACTCCAGTCGCACCAGCAGCTCTTCGGCCTTTGCCCACACCAGTTTGTTTATCGATCGCATAAATCCATCGACGAAACAGTAAACAGGGCCATACAAATGACACAGACAATATATGACAAACACATAGTAGCAATCCAAACTTACATAGCTGATGTTTTCGACAACCTTTGGTGGTTGGAGCTGTTTGCAAGACTTAGATAAATATTCCGCTCGCTTTATACAACAGCCTTAGAAATTATTGTAAAAACGGGAGAGTGGAATGGACGAATGGTCGCCAAAAAGATATAAAGACGATAACAAGGGATTGCCCCTAAGGGTCCATATTCGGACCGATTTTCTCGGACATCGCCATATAACCACTACTCAACGCACTAGAAGACAACGACATGGAAAACGGGTTGGCTGCGTACGCAGATGACCTTATGGTCATGACATCTGCAAACTCCAGGTCTCAATTAGACAGTAAAGCCACGTGTCTCCCCGCGTTCATCAATGAATGCTGCACGAACAACAAACTCACAATAGCAATTAACAAAACACTGAAAAGAAATCCAATTACAAACTTAAACAACATATCTATAAAAAGGAAAGCTATGACAAGATACCTCGCCATTTACACATCAAAAAAAGTTTTGCATCACTTCGGTTTTCAAAACTCCTGAAGACAGACGTTGACTGTGGATATTGTATCACAGGCACAACCCCTTTGACTGTTCACAGACGTCACTAAACCCGCCCAAAGATGTAAATAAACATGCATGAGCAGCGCCTATTAGACGGAGGGGGTCCGACAGCCGATCGGTTCCAGTCATTCCACCACAAAAGAGGTACACGGCTCGTGTTGTTCTGTAGTTCAACCATGCCTAGGCGGTCAATACCGCGGTTCGATCGCGTCCGCATTGTAACATTGTGCCAGCGCCAGGAAGGGTTCTCAACAAGGGAAACGTCCAGGCGTTTCGGAGTGAACCAAAGTGATGTTGTTCGGACATTGAGGAGATACAGAGAGACAGGAACTGTCAATGACACGCCTCGCTCAGGCCGCCCAAGGGCTACTACTGCAGTGGATGACCGCTACCTACGGATTATGGCTCGGAGAAACCCTGACAGCAACATCATCATGTTGAATAACGCTTTTCGTGCAGCCACAGGATGTCGTGTTACGACTCAATGGGCTCCATGATGCGCAACTTCACTCCGGATGTTCATGGCGAGGTCCATCTTCGCAACCACGATACCACGCAGAGCGGTACAGATGAGCTCAGCAACATGCTGAATGGACCGCTCAGGAATGGCATCACGTTCTCTTCACCGATGAGAGTCGCATATGCCTACAACCAGACAATCGTCGGAGACGTGTTTGGAGGCAACCCAGTCAGGCTGAACGCCTTAGACGCACTGTCCACCGTGAGCAGCAAGGTGGAGGTTCCCTGCTGTTTTGGGGTGGCATTATGTGGGGCCGACGTCCGCCGCTGTGGTCGTGGAAGGCGCCGTAACGGTTGTACGATACATGAATGCCATCCTCCTACCGTTAGTGCAACCATGTCGGCAGCATATTGGCGAGGCATTCGTCTTCATGGACGACAATTCGCGCCCCCATCGTGTACATCTTCTGAATGACTTCCTTCAGGATAACGACATCGCTCGACTAGAGTGGCGAGCATG
Organism: Schistocerca piceifrons; assembly: GCF_021461385.2. NCBI lineage: Eukaryota > Metazoa > Arthropoda > Insecta > Orthoptera > Acrididae > Schistocerca > Schistocerca piceifrons. The sequence goes on along the minus strand of NC_060139.1, from coordinate 1,025,739,740 downwards.
TTCTCCAGACATAAACCCTATCGACAATGCCTGGGATAGATTGAAAAGGGCTGTTAATGGACGGCTGGTCGTTGTGGCCGAGCGGTTCTAGGGGCTTCAGTCTGGAATTGCGCGACCGCTACGGTCGCAGGCTCGCACCCTGCCTCGGGCACGGATGTGTGTGATGTCCTTAGTTTAGTTTGGTTTAAGTAGTTCTAAGTTGCAGGGGACTGATGACCTGAGATGTTAAGTCCCATAGTGCTCAGATCCATTTGAACCATTTGTTTATGGACAACGTAACCCAACAACCACTCTGAGGGATCCACGCCGAATCTCCATTGAGGAGAGGGACGATCTTAACCAACAGTGCCGTGATGAATTTGCGAATAGTATGCCACGACGAATACAGGCATGCGTCAGCGCAAGTGGACGTGTTACTGGGTATTAGAGGTACTGGTGTGTACAGCAATCTGGACCACCACCTCTGAAGGTCTCGCTGTATGATAGTACAACATGCAATGTGTGGTTTTCATGAGCAATAAAAAGGGCGGAAATGATATTTATGTCGATCTCTATTCCATTTTTCTATACAGGTTCCGGAACTCTCGGAACCGAGGTGATGCAAAACTTTTTTTGATGTGTGCATCTTGAAGAACATTTACACTTAAACGAACATGCCAGGCTAGCAATAAACAAAGGGACGAAACTCATGCATGAACCTGCACGTCTGAACACTATAAGATATAGACTACCCGTACAGACAATGAGGACATATTACACAGCACTCTTTGACTCAATAACCTGTTTTGCGGCTATTGCTTGCGTACATAGATTCTGCTTAGGTACGCATAAAACCAATATGAGGTGCGGCCAGAGGCGTGTTTTACTCAGAATCTCGGGGGCTTTCGGCACAACCTCGATTGAGGCACTGTGTGTGCTACTGGGAGTTTTCCCTGTAGATATTACAATTCGCCACAGAGCAGCAGTCTACTGCCTAAAGAGGGGAAGACGCGACAAAATAAAAGAAATAACTGGACCAGACATAACCGACAACCGAAAATTAAAGAAGTGGAGGACTGATACATGGCAGACAGGATGGGACACAACTGATAAGGGAAAAGGAGTCTACTCTTTCTTTCCCAGTATACGATAGCGAATGAATTTAAAGTACATATATCCAACATGCGACATGGTGCACTTTCTCATGGGCCGTGGACCGTATCCTGTGCACCTCCACGGGTTTGTGCCTGTGGTGAGAATGGCACACCTGAACACAAAGTTCTCATCTGCGATGACCTAGGACATATAAGACCGATTTTAGGGAACCAGGACATATGACAGTTAATCGGAGACAAGAGGGGTGGAACTTTATAAACAACATCGCAAACTAAGTATCATGAGCACCATATGCGGCATACAAACAGGAGAGACCATACGCTAGATTAAGACAGGCTCCACATCTGACAGATCAGCAGTACATAGTAAACGACACAGATACAAACACTGACTCGGATGCTTTAACACACACAGGAAGTGAAGACGAGATAACATGCAAACATATCAAAAGCAAATAAACGTTCTTAAACACTGAATCGAATCAGATACGTAGTTGGTTGTTATACCTTTCCATGATATGTAAAACTACCAAAAGGTCTGACATGTCTTCTTCTTTCGCCGCAACAGGTATGACTGCCCCCAAGTTTTACCGAGTCCTCGCACCTGATGCAGCCGACTATGACATTTTACAGCGAAGAGCCAAAGAAACTGGTACACCTGCCCAGTATAGTGTAAGCTCCACGCGAGCACGCAGAAGTGCCGCAACACTACGTGGCATGGACTCGACTGATGTCTGAAGTAGTGCTGGAGGCAATTGACACTGTGAATCCTGCAGGGCTGCCCATAAATACGTAAGAGTACGAGGGGTGGAGATCTCTTCTGAACAGCACCTTGCAAGGCATCCCGGATATGCTCAATAATGTTCATGTTTGGGGAGTTTGGTGGCCAGCGGAAGTGTTTAAACTCAGAAGAGTCGTCCTGGAGCCACTCTGTAACAATTCTGGACGTGTGGCGTGTCACATAGTCCTGCTGGAATTGCCCAAGTCCGTCGGAATGCACAATGCAGGCGATCAGACAGGATGCTTACGCGCGTGTCACTTGTCAGAGTTGTATCTAGACGTATCACGGGTCCCATATCACTACAACTGCACTCGCCTCACGCCATTACAGGACCTTCACCAGCGTGAACAGTCCCCTGCTGACGTGCATGGCCCATGGATTCATGACGTTGTCACTATACCAGTACAAGTCCATTTGCTCGATTCAATCTGAAACGAGACTCGTTCGAGCAAGAAGATGTTTCCAGTCATCAACAGTCCAATGTCGGTGTTGACGGGCCCATGCGAGGCGTAAAGCTTTGTGTCGTGCAGTCATCAAGGGTACACGAGTGGGCCTTCTGCTCCGAAAGCCCACATCGTTGATGTTCCGTTGAATGGTTCGCACGCTGACACTTGTTGATGGCTGAACATTGAAATCTACTGAAATTTGCGGAAGGGTTGCACGGCTCTTTTCAGTCTGATCACCTGCATTGTGCACTCCGACGGGCTTGGGTAATTACAGCAGGACAATGTGACACGCCACACGTCCAGAATTGCTATGGAATGGCTCCAGGACGACTCTTCTGAGTTTAAACACTTCCTCTGGCCACCAAACTTCCCAGACATGAAAATTACTGAGCATATCTTGGATGCCTTGCAACGTGCTGTTCAGAAGAGAGTCCACGCCTCGTACTCTTACTGATTTATGGACAGCCCTGCAGGATTCATGGTGTCAATTCCCTCCAGCACTACTTCAGACATTAGTCGAGTGCAGGATTATTTTCCGTCCGTAGCGATGTCGGAGATTTGATGTTTTACCGGATTCCTGGTGTTCACGGTACACTAGTGAAATGGTCGTACGGGAAAATCCCCGCTTCATCGCTACCTCGGAGATGCTGTATCGCATCGCTCGTGCGCCGATTATAACACGACGTTCAAACTCACTTAAATCTTGATAACCTGCCATTGTAGCAGCAGTGACCGATCTAACAACTGAGCCAAACACTTGTTGTCTTATATAGGCGTTGCCGACAGCAGCGCCGTATCCTGCCTGTGTACATATCTCTGTGTTTGAATACGAATGCCTATACCAGTTTCTTTGGCGCTTCAGTGTAAACCAAGTCCCAATCTCCATTCTTACCTTAAGTCCTTAAACACATTGCAATCTAATTAATCAATACATTATTAATTATTACCACAGTCAAGACAGTATGTAACAGATGTAACCATACATACAGAAGGGCCGCACGGGATTAGCTGAGCGGTCTGAGGCGCTGCAGTCATGGACTGTGCCGCTGATCCCGGTGGGGGTTCGAGTCCTCCCTTGGGCTTGGGTGTGTGTGTTTGTCCTTAGCATAATTTAGGTTAAGTAGTTTGTAAGCTTAGGGACTGATGACCTTAGCAGTTAAGTCCGATAAGATTTCACACACATTTGAAAACTTTTGACCATACGGAAGGTATAATGGGAAGAACTACCCACCATATCTAAATCAAATTACCAACTCTTGTTTCTTCCATTAAATATACTTTTCATTTTTAATTAAAATACATCGTCGATCTATTATGTACCTTATTTATTATCACTATATAACTTACCAACTTGTTTAAACAAAATTTTAATATACATTTGTAATTTTTTATATCTTCTTTATCTGTTGTTCTTTTATTTTATTCTTTTGTAAAATTCTTAAAAAATGTACTAGTAATAAAACTGAGTTTGTAGGGTATGACATGTAAAATCACACAATGTACGACCTGCTATATAACAACAAGAAGCAGGGATTTTCTTGAGAAATAAATAAACAAATAAAATTCTACCGCGAAACTTTCAGCATTCCCTGGAAACACTTGTCCACGAATTCGGCGGGAAAGAGCGTTCCACGTACACGCTCGAAGTCACGTAGGCCGAGACAGAGAGGGCTGGGGTCCTCATCCAGCCTTCGTTTTAGAAGCTCGGCGACAGCAGAAAATCCGCTTTGGCTCATAACCAAACTAACAGAATGGATTTCATGCGATACAGGGAGTGTTCGTGAAATAGAGGCTGCTGATCATAACGGGGAAGTTAGGATTAAACAAAACACTTATCCCACACATCGCTTCCCACAGCCATTGGTCGGAGTAGGAAATGATAAAGATGGCATATAAAATGATAAAATACCATATCTAGTGGATAAGATGTATATGCTAATGAAATATGTACTTAAACACCAGTAGACATCCATCGGAGAATAAAGAATGTGTATGGGGCACCACGTCTGTCGAAAACCAGCGGCGACAAGGGGTGCCGATGCTTCGTGCTAACGCGCGTCCCCATAGCGCAAAGGTTGTAACATAAAAGTTACGCCTACGCTAGTAGGATACACTCGAACCATATTCCTGATCTCTTCCTGAACTATCCCCATGCAAATATCACGTCTCCAGTCCCTTAAAAAAGGACTTGTGGCTGTGTGTGTGTGGTTTGAGGTTTTCGGGCGCTAAACAGCGTGGTCATCAGCGCCCAAACGCATAGAAACAGGAACACATGCAGTGAAGGGACGAAGACGAACAGCGAACAAGGAGAACGGCTAAAAGACACAGACCTGACGCAGTTCCAAATCCTCACATACAGAGGCAAAACAAGAGGAGAAGAAACACACTAAAAAAGGAAACGAAACACAAGGAAAAGTGAACAGAAATCGAAGTGAAACAAGTAGGTAATCGTGACTGGCGGACCTCTTACCTAAAGCCTGGGTGAGCCAGTCACCCAGCAGCACATTAAAATCCTCTCCCTAAAATCCGAGGCAACAAATTGGACAGGACACAAAACCGTAAGACCTTAACCACAGTCGTTGCGTCGTCTTGCAAAATAGAGGGCAAATCCGGTGGCAAGGAAACCACCGCCCTCTGGTCAGAGAATAAAGGACAGTCAAGTAAAATGTGGCGGACAGTAATCTGGACGCCACACGCACTACAGATTGGGGGGTCGTCCCGCCGGAGTAAAAAACCATGCGTTAAGGGACTGTGCCCGATGCGGAGGCGAGTGAGGAGAACCTCATCCCGCCTGCATGACTGGTAGGACGTACGCCATGGCCGCGTGGTGGCCTTGACCAGACGCAGCTTATTTTCACCGACTGCCAGCCACTGCTCTTCCCATTGACGCATAACACGAAAACGCAGAAGCGAGGTAACAGCATGGAGGGGGACGGCATATTCGACAACTTGAGGGAGGGAACATGCATCTTTGGCAGCCACATCCGCCAGTTCGTTTCCCCTAACAGCCACGTGCCCCGGCACCCAGCAGAAAGAAACCTCCTTCCCCTGCCGTTGCAGGTGGAGTAGGTCATCGTGGATGTTCTGGACGACCGTATCCGCTGGGTACAAGTGTTTCATGGTCTGAAGGGCACTCAGGGAGTCATAACAGATGAGAAACTTAAGACTGGGAACACATCCCATCTGCTCCATTGCCCGCAAGATGGACTTAAATGGTTGACCATTCTTGTCGGACGAGTCTTCTTCACACAGCATGACACGTTGTTTTACCAAACAGGTATATTCAGACTGGTGCATCGGTGGGATGATTCCTCAATGCCCACGGCGATTTTGCCTGATTGCATAGCGATTCTGGACTGTACGGCCTCCGAGCGTAAACTTTTTGATGGCCCTTCATAAATGAATTACAGAATTAAAGGTAGTCACTAGTGACACGAAAACAAAGTAGCATTTCATAGGCGTACTGATATTTTAAAAAGATTTCCCTTCAAGCATATGAAAACAAGAATTTACCAAACCCATATGTACTCACTTATCAATGTCATACGTTACAGGGTACCATCTAAGTGGTCGCGTTATGGCAGCATCGAGGGCGAAGAATATCCGCAGGCAGTAGGCAATGAAAATGAAGAAATGGAAGAGGATGATTCCAACAACGGTTAGTATTACCTCACAATTATTATATTTGTTTCTGTTGCTGAATCTCACACTCACCAAATGTGCCCCGCTATTGGTTGCTGATACTATTATAATGGCAATGAAACATAGCTATGTGCTTCATATAGACATTTACGCCAAGTCGAGGCTTTTAGTTGTCTTACTCTGCAACATTTGTCCGTTACACAATGCTTTCAATTGCCACGCTAACTGTATGTATTGTGCCCCGGGCCCACATTACAGTCAATGTGAAACTTAAGTTTGTGTTTGTTGATCTTGTTGCAACGTACACTGCCGGAAAAAAAAACTCATACACCTGGAAAGACGAGGTCGATTTTGATCCGATGACGGCGAATGCCACCTGGGGGATAGTAGATGTACTTACACTACTGGCCATTAAAATTGCTACACCAAGAAGAAATGCAGATGATAAACGGGAATTCATTGGACAAATATATTATACTGCAACTGACATGTGATTACATTTTCATGCAATTTGGGTGCATAAATCCTGAGAAATCAGTACCCAGAACAACCACGTCTGGCCGTAATAACGGCCTTGATCCGCCTGGGCATTGAGTCAAACGGAGCTTGAATACCGTGTACAGGTATAGCTAGCTGCTCATGCAGCTTCAACACGATACCACAGTTCATCAAGAGTAGTGACAGGTGTATTGTGACGAACCAGTTGCTCGGCCACCATGGACCAGACGTTTTCAATTGGTGAGAGGTCTGGAGAATGTGCTGGCCAGGGCAGCAGTCGAACATTTTCTGTATCCAGAAAGGCCCGTACAGGACCTGCAACATGTGGTCGTGCATTATCCTGCTGAAATGTAGGGTTTCGCAGGGATCGAATCAAGGGTAGAATCACGTGTCGTGACGCATTTGAAATGTAACGTCCACTGTTCAAAGTGCCGTCAATGCGAACAAGAGGTGACCGAGACGTGTAACCAATGGCACCACATACCATCACTCCGGGTGATACGAGAGTATGGTCCGCAGCTCGTGGTCGTGCGGTAGCATTCTCACTTCGCACGCCCGGGTTCCCGAGTTCGATTCCCGGCGGAGTCAGGGATTTTCTCTGCCTCGTGATGACTGGGTGTTGTGCGATGTCCTTAGGTTAGTTAGGTTTAAGTAGTTCTAAGTTCTAGGGGACTGATGACCATAGCTGTTAAGTCCCATAGTGCTCAGAGCCATTTGAACCATTTGAACGAGAGTATGGCGATGACGAATGCACGCTTCCAATGTTCTTTCACCGCGATGTCGCCAAACACGGATGAGACCATCATGATGCTGTAAACAGAACCTGGATTCATCCGAAAAAATGACGCTTTGCTATTCGTGCACCCAGGTTCGTCGTTGAGTACACCATCGCAGGCGCTCCTGTCTGTGATGCAGCGTCATGGGTAACCTCAGCCATGCTCTCCGAGCTGATAGTCCATGCTGCTGCAAACGTCGTGCTGCGAACTGTTCGTGCAGATGGTTGTTGTCTTGCAAACGTCCCCATCTGTTGACTCAGGGATCGAGACGAGGCTGCACAATCCGTAACAGCCATGCGGATAAGATGCCTGTCATCTCGACTGCTAGTGATACGAGGCCGTTGAGATCGAGCACGGCAATCCGTATTACCCTCCTGAACCCACCGATTCCATATTCTGCTAACATTCATTGGATCTCGACCAACGCGAGCAGCAATGTTGCGATACGATAAACAGCAATCGCGATAGGCTACAATCCGACTTTTATCAAAGTCGGAAACGCGATGGTACACATTTCTCCTCCTTACACGAGGCATCACAACTACGTTTCACAAGGCAACGCCGGTCAACTGCTGTTTGTGTATGAGAAATCGGTTGGAAACTTTCCTCGAGTCAGCACGTTGTAGACGTCGCCACCGGCGCCAACCTTGTGTGAATGCTCTGAAAAGCTAATCATTTGCATATCACAGCATCTTCTTCCTGTTGGTTAAATTTCGCGTCTGTAGCACGTCATCTTCGTAGTGTAGCAATTTTAATGGCCAGTAGTGTATAATTGTTTAACGTCGCCCGCGAACATATAGCGTTGTGGCATAGCTACCATAACGCCACCAGTGTCTACACCGTAATACGGAATGCTCACAGCCTCAAGGTTCAGTGTAGCGCAAACGTGTGAAATAAACAAGCAACTATGCCAAGGAGTCGCACCTGTGCATACTACAGCCAACTGAGCGAGTTTCAAAGGGGTCAAATTGCCTTCTTGTGAGTGGCGGGATGGTCGTTTCGGATAATTGCGGTCATGTAAACATCCTCACACGCGCAGACGAGTTTCTGGACGTTGTAATGGTACTTGAATTACGTAACCATTACGGCAGGTCACCTGAACCTCTCGATACCAGCAATATTCTACTGTATTTCTGTAAAGTAGTTAACATATTTCTGATACAACATTCAGATTTTATTTCATTAATGTAGAGGTACTTTGATACATCGATACGTTGATATTGCAATGATATTATTCTTATGTGTATTCTTTCTTTTGTCACTATGATCTTTGACGTACTTGTAGCTCTTGATCTTTGGCCGCTTAAGCGATTAGTTTGTTAGAGAGTCGGACCTTGGAAAAGTCAAGTCTTGGACGTCATGCTGGACAGACGCGTATTGTAGTCAGCTTATAAAATGTGAATCTTAGCAGTGAGGAAGATGTTTTCAAGTATGTTTTGTGTGTTACGTGATACTGCAACAAAAGCAATAAAAAGGAAGTGCAACTTAAATTCGGAGTGCTGGTTATTTTTTACATCACCATTGTGCTAACTTTCAAATGTTTAATCTTCAAGAATGGTTTGTGAAACACATCTATAAAACTTTTGAATATCGCAGAATAAAACCTAGATCTCTTTGCATCCGAGCTTGGAATCATCACCACCTAGATTTTCGACGATTGAGCCATCATTTTACAACGAGACCAGCGTGGGATACTCGAAAAGATGAGTGCCTAGTTTATTTATTATTACATGAAATGACTTTATTAACTGTGCTCTAATGACACCTGCCACATGATATGACTGTTGTTGCCCGAAAATGCAGTATTTAGCAGCGTGAGCAACACCACAATCATTATTAAATTTTGACCTTTGTTGTGGTAGGGTTGTTAGAACGTGCACGCGGCACAGACGCCCACCAGCATCGTCGTATTGTAAAGGCAGCAGTGGCAGATCGTACGACTACCACAGCACAGATAAGAGAGCTTGAGAGCCCAGACGAGTCAACACGATCTGTGTCAAACCGGTATTTAGCAGTGTGACTATGGACAAGCACTCCTCTAGCCCTTCTTCCACTCACGACACAGCATAGACGTGCACGGGTCGACTTGGTGCCATCAGAGGATCACCTGGAAGATGGAATGTTGCGCCGTGGTCTTCGATGACGAAAGCTGATTCTGCCGACACGCAAGTGATGATCGTTTCCGCTTACAACGTAGACTTGGTGAGTGCTGTCTCGTGGAGCGCTTGCGTCCAAGGCACACTGGCCTTAAGGTCCAGGATGCGATAAACTACAATTCTCATTCGCCTTTGGTGTTTCTGGAGGGAACACTAACCAGCGCTCGGTGCATGCAGAATGTTGTTCGATCCGATCTTTTGCCGTTCTTGCTACAGGATGGTGATGTGTTGTTCCAATAGGACAGTGCTCGCCCACATACTGCCCTGAAACTGAAAGTGTGCTGCAGGACGTGCAGCAACTTCTCTGACCAGTGCGATCTTCGGACTTGTCTCCAATTGGGCACGTGTGGTATACGATGGGATGATAAGTGATTCGTACGACTTGTCAACCAGCAACTCTTACAGAAATATGTGAACATGTCGAGCAGGCGTGGCATAACGTATGGTGGGATAGTCTTCGCCGTCTGTACGATCAGTGGATGCCAGAGTCATCTCCTGAATTGACAGCCGTGCAGGCTATGTCACGTACTAAGATGGGTGTTTCAGCACGGGTCGATACCTGGTTCCTCAGAACCGCTTGTGCTATTGATCTGTAAATGTAATAATTTCATAACTCCATATGCACTGTTGCAACAAGAAATATTGAGTGAGCTGGAAACCTCTAAAACGCTGTACTAATTTTTTTCCTATAGTATATATCGTATGTCAAACGAAATTTGTGTCTCTTGGTGTATGGAAACTTTGTCTCACTGTTTCCAAGCACACTGATGTGTGATATGGCAGTTTAAACTCAAGGACGTAATTTATGATCGATATACACTCCTGGAAATTGAAATAAGAACACCGTGAATTCATTGTCCCAGGAAGGGGAAACTTTATTGACACATTCCTGGGGTCAGATACATCACATGATCACACTGACAGAACCACAGGCACATAGACACAGGCAACAGAGCATGCACAATGTCGGCAATAGTACAGTGTACATCCACCTTTCGCAGCAATGCAGGCTGCTATTCTCCCATGGAGACGATCGTAGAGATGCTGGATGTAGTCCTGTGGAACGGCTTGCCATGCCATTTCCACCTGGCGCCTCAGTTGGACCAGCGTTCGTGCTGGACGTGCAGACCGCGTGAGACGACGCTTCATCCAGTCCCAAACATGCTCAATGGGGGACAGATCCGGAGATCTTGCTGGCCAGGGTAGTTGACTTACACCTTCTAGAGCACGTTGGGTGGCACGGGATACATGCGGACGTGCATTGTCCTGTTGGAACAGCAAGTTCCCTTGCCGGTCTAGGAATGGTAGAACGATGGGTTCGATGACGGTTTGGATGTACCGTGCACTATTCAGTGTCCCCTCGACGATCACCAGTGGTGTACGGCCAGTGTAGGAGATCGCTCCCCACACCATGATGCCGGGTGTTGGTCCTGTGTGCCTCGGTCGTATGCAGTCCTGATTGTGGCGCTCACCTGCACGGCGCCAAACACGCATATGACCATCATTGGCACCAACGCAGAAGCGACTCTCATCGCTGAAGACGACACGTCTCCATTCGTCCCTCCATTCACGCCTGTCGCGACACCACTGGAGGCGGGCTGCACGATGTTGGGGCGTGAGCGGAAGACGGTCTAACGGTGTGCGGGACCATAGCCCAGCTTCATGGAGACAGTTGCGAATGGTCCTCGCCGATACCCCAGGAGCAACAGTGTCCCTAATTTGCTGGGAAGTGGCGGTGCGGTCCCCTACGGCACTGCGTAGGATCCTACGGTCTTGGCGTGCATACGTGCGTCGCTGCGGTCCGGTCCCAGGTCGACGGGCACGTGCACCTTCCGCCGACCACTGGCGACAACATCGATGTACTGTGGAGACCTCACGCCCCACGTGTTGAGCAATTCGGCGGTACGTCCACCCGGCCTCCCGCATGCCCACTATACGCCCTCGCTCAAAGTCCGTCAACTGCACATACGGTTCACGTTCACGCTGTCGCGGCATGCTACCAGTGTTAAAGACTGCGATGGAGCTCCGTATGCCACGGCAAACTGGCTGACACTGACGGCGGCGGTGCACAAATGCTGCGCAGCTAGCGCCATTCGACGGCCAACACCGCGGTTCCTGGTGTGTCCGCTGTGCCGTGCGTGTGATCATTGCTTGTACAGCCCTCTCGCAGTGTCCGGAGCAAGTATGGTGGGTCTGACACACCGGTGTCAATGTGTTCTTTTTTCCATTTCCAGGAGTGTATGTCACGGTAACAGAGTAACCACAAGACAAACGCAGGTAAACTGATAGCGGAAGAACGCAGCATGCTGTTTGTAGTATCTCGGTTTTTGAAAGAAATGTAGTGGATGCAAGTGTTCAAGATCTGTAAGAACTCACGCGCATCCACTGATAAAGTGTCATGACTACAGATGTCACCTGAAAGGTACTGTGTTGCTTCCCATACGTATGGGTATGATATTTATATCTTCAGAAAAAAATGTAAATGCTACAGGGAGAGATGGCCAATAGACAGTATGTACGAGAACGAAGAGGTAACGATAAGACTGGAAGACAGAAAGAGAAGTGTTTGGATTAAAAAGTGTGCAAGGCAAGAACGCAGTCTTTCTCATCCACTGTTGAACCTGAATATCGAAGAAGCATTGGTGGAAATAAAGAAACGTTCAGCGGTGGATTAAAATTTAAGACGAAAATGCATCAACGATAAGATTCGCTGATGACATTGCTGTGCTCTATAATAGCGGCGAAGAATTACAGAACCTGTTGAATGGAATAAACGATATAGCGACGGGTGGACGACGGTTCAATCCCGGGTCCGGCCGTCCTGATTTAGGTTTTCCGTGATTTCCCTAAATCGCTCCAGGCAAATGCCCGGATGGTTCCTTTGAAAGGGCACGGCCTACTTCCTTCCCTGTCCTTCCCTAATGCGATGAGGCCGATGACCTCGTAGTTTGGTCTCTTCCCCCAAAACAACCCAATATAGCGAGTACACGGAATGTGGACTGAGAGTAAACCAAAGGAAGAGGAAAGGAATGAGGAGTACCAGAAATGAGAAGAGCATCACACTTAGCATGCTAATTGTGTATTAGAAGAACTCAAGAAGTTTTGATACCATGCACAGCGTATAAAGGACGAAAGAAGGGGCATACAGGAAGCATACTAGTGCAGTCAATGAGACCATTCCTCTCCAAAAGAAATCTGATCATAATTTGAGAAAGAAATATCTGACAATGTATGTCAGCAGACAATGTGGTACGGAAATGAATCATGAACGGCAGGAAACCGGAAAAAGAAGAGAATCGATTTCCTTGAGCTGGGTCATACAAGGATGGCCAAATTAATTGTACTGATAGAAAATGAGGACGCTCTCCACAGAATCGCCGAGTGAAGGAAAATGCTGAAAACACTAACTAGGAGAAAGTATAGGATGAATGGACATGTTAAGACATGGAACCAGAGAGAGGTAAAGAGGACAAAAATTTGTTGAGGAGTACGGAGAGTAGATTGTACGACCGGCGTGCAATAAGTAATGCAATGGATTGTTTTTCTCGGCTATTTTTGGTTGAAAAAAGGCGGAATTTGTTGTGAGATATCATGGAACATTCAGTGGAACAACTTGTCCTATCTCCCGCATGCCGGACGGCTGCACACAGCTGTGACTCCTACAGTGTTGGAACGTGCGGACACTCTCACTAGAGGTGACCGACGGATCACAATCAAACACCTCGATGCTCAGCTGGACGACTCTGCTGGTAAGGCTGTCACTCTCGTCCACTGTTTGGGGTACTGAAAGGTGTGTGACCGCTGAGTTCCTCGCCGCCAGCCAGAAGACCATAAACAGCGACTAAGAAACATCTGCGCAGAATTGCTTTGCACGTTATGAGGCTGGTGGCGACAATTTTTTGTCGAACATCGTCAAAGGCGATGAAACATGGGTTCTTCACTTCGAACCGGAAACAAAACGGCAATCCACGGAGTGGCGTTACACCACCTCTCCTCTGAAGAAAAAGTTCAAAGCTCCACCCTCAGCCAGTTAAGTCATGGCGTCAGTCTTTTGGGATTCTAAAGGGGTTATTGTGTTTGGTGTCCTCTCATGGTGCAACAATCAACTCTGAAGCGTATTTGGTGCTACCTCAGGATATGGAAGGAACGACTTCTCCTTCCCCATGACAACGCAAAGCCGCACACCATTCTGCACATCCGAGTGGAACTCGCAAAAGTTCATTGTACTGTTCTTCCTCATCCAACCTACAGCTCGGACGTCGCACATTCCGACTTTCATCTGTTTGGCTCGATGAAGGGTGCACTCCGTGGGAAGCAGTACGTGGATGATGGGCAGTTGGTTTCGACGTCGACCAGTAGAGTTTTTTGTGAACATTCTTGGAACATTTAGCTATACATTAAGCCTACTCAATGTAGCCTCCATCAGCTATGACACATCTGGCCCAACGTTCTTTCCATGATGTAAATGCACTTTGGTAAAATTCTGGGAATTGAATGTTGCACCATCGCTTGACACAGGAAATAAGGTCTTTCTCACTATCAAATGTTTTACCGCGCAGGTGGTCCTTCAGGTGGAGCCAAGTCCGGACTAGAGGGAGGATGAGGAACAATTTTCCAACTCATTTTCCTGATTTTCTCCATCGTCATAAGGGCTGTATGGGGTTTGGTATTGTCATGGTGTAGTCTGATGAGCTGAACCTGAAGCTGCGGTCTGTGGGTCTTGATGGCACGTCGCAGCTTGTCCAATGACAAACAGTAACGGTCCCGGTTAATTGTGGAGCCAGGTTCCAAAAAGTCAATGAAAATGACATCCCACTTATTCCAGAAGAAGGAGGCCATCATCTTTCGGCCTGCTGTTCGTAAAAGTCTTGGTTTCTTTTTCCGAGGGGAACCCGGATGACGCCACTCCATGGATTGGGTTTTGGTCTCAGGTTCGGACAAAAACAACCATGTTTCATCCTGGGTAATGACGCTGTCAAAACACTGTTTCCACTCTTCAGTAAAGGTCTTCATGAGACCCTCGCACACATTCTTCCTCATCGTTTTCATTTCTCTGGTTAATAATATAGGCACCCAACGTGCACTGATTTCTCTGTACCCTACTGACTGTACCAGTGATACCACACTACCCAATGACGAACGAGTCACTTAAACAGGCTATCGTGTCATCACACATCTGTCATTTTGGATGATTTGATCACTGGTCTCCTTATTCACATCACACATCACACACACGATGGTCTACCGCATCGTGGATTGCCCAGTAGAGAGAAATCACCTTCTTTAAACCTGTGCAACCGCCGCTGGATACTGCTGCGATCCACTGTGTCTCTCCCCCCCCCCTCTCCCCCCAATAAACAGGGAGCAACTTCCTGTGAATCGATGTGGCAGAGTCATCGCCAGTCTTGAAGAGGAACTTCACATCTACTTCACGGTCCATTATGGCTCACCTGTAAATAAAAGAAAACACTTTTATATACCAACTTGTTGCTAAATGTTCCAAGTATGTTCACAAAAAATTTCATTCTCTTCCTGCAAAAAATAAAACAATTAGAGACAACTGTACAAAACTTTTTGAAAGCCCTTTATACTATGCATGCATAAAGGCCCTCCCAGTAAGGTGGCGTGAGGCCATCGCATTGAATGGGGATTAAACTGAAAAATAGGGTTTTGCAACCAAAAGATTGGGAAATCTTGAATAAAACCTACCTGCATTCAATAAAAAAGTAGATGTTGTTTATTAAACGTCACTCATATAAAGAGTGGGCAAAATGAAACTATTCAGAAAATATTTTGTGCTGCTTAAGATAGGCAACCCAAATTATAGTGTCTGCAGTCAGGATGGATAATGCAAGCTCAGTTGCCTGTTTTAAGGGGCATGAAATATTTTCCGGGCCAGTTTCATTTCGCGCACCCAGTATAACAACTGAGCACGTCTTGTGCAGGTGGTGCTATGAAGAGATTGGATGAAGTTGTGGCGGAATGGACTGAGCCAGTCAGAAGACTGATGAAAAAGAAATGTGTAAAGTAACTGATAGCGTTCTTCCTTAGTGTCGCTTTAATCCTGAGTGTTTTATTTTTATTTTAGACTATGTGTGACTAAATCTCGCTGTCGTGTTATTTTTTGCCGGGGCAGGTGAGTGGCTGGAAGGCCCCGTCTACTCATCGGCGCTGGGCCCGCACTACGCCGTGGACAGGCGCGCCCTCTACATCCCGGATTACTCGTACCAGGCGCTCAACCCGTTCACCGCTTACCAGGTGCAGCCGGACAAGCGCGACAGTCGCTGGAATGGCTACTCCAAGGACAAGCGCTTCATGGTCTCCAGGAAGAGGGATGTGAGTACAGCGCGGCACCCACATTGAAACCACACATCAAACTGCATGCGCTAAACAATGTAACAGGCGCATGTCTTTGGTTAGAGTTAAAGTGCCTCTAACCATCGACGGACAAGGTTCACCCTGTTGCATATCTTTATTGCCCTTCCAATATATTTCACGTATATAGTGTTCCACAGCTCGCAGCAATTTAAAAAAATGCATTTTAGAATAATAACAATAATTTTGTAAATTGAAGGTGGGAGGGTGAGAAAGAAAAGGGAAGGAATCGATAATGTCAGCTGCATCGGGACTTTACGTGGAATCAGTGGCGACGAGTGAAAATTTGTGTCGGATCGCGATTCAAACCCGGGATCTTCGGATATGTCCGAAAGAACAGATACCTCGCATTCATATACTTGATTCGCCTCAATGGACGAAGAAACCAGAATCTTCACTGCGGATGTTCATAGACGTTCGACCTTCAGCGGGAATCTAAAATTAGCGAGCATAGCGGACATGGTCGGGGGCTGAAGATAGGCAGTGGTGGGTGGGAATGAGGATCAGCCGGGGAGCGTGCCGAGATGCTCCGCCCATTTGCGGTAAACACTGTGTTTGGGTGGCGTAGTGGTTAAGCAACTGCCTAGTAAGCGGGAGATGCCGGATTGGTACCCCAGTCCGGCCCAAGCTGTCATTCGTCGCTGCTGATACAGCATAAAGTCCCGACGCAGCGGATATCATTGATTTCTTCCCTTTCCTTTATCGCCCCCTCCACCTTCAGTTTA
This sequence comes from Schistocerca piceifrons, assembly GCF_021461385.2. Taxonomy (NCBI): domain Eukaryota; kingdom Metazoa; phylum Arthropoda; class Insecta; order Orthoptera; family Acrididae; genus Schistocerca; species Schistocerca piceifrons. Next base: position 1,025,723,247 of record NC_060139.1, on the reverse strand, counting down.
CAAAATAGGTATCACAGTTGTGGATTCTGCGTGGTGCCTGTTCTTCCGGACATGTCCAAAATAACAAGACACCACCTTTTTACGAGGGGCATTTGAAAAATCCGTGCAAAAATAAAAACTTCTTACATATTTGGGGTAAACCTATTTTATTTTTCCATATAGTCTCCTTTTAGACTTATACACTTCGTCCAACGCTGTTCTAATTTGTCGACACCTTCCGAATAATAGGAATTGTCCAAGTCTGCAAAATAGCTACTAGTTGCTGCAATCACCTCCTCGTTTGAATAAAATCTTTGTCCCGCCAGCCATTTCTTCAAATTGGGGAACAAACAGTAGTCCGAGGGAGCCACGTCTATAGGCGCTTCAGTCTGGAACAGCGTGACCGCTGCGGTCACAGGTTCGAATCCTGCCTCGTGCATGGATGTGCGTGATGTCCTTAGGTTAGTTAGGTTTAATTAGTTCTAAGTTCTAGGCGACTGATGACCACAGATGTTAAGACCCATAGTGCTCAGAGCCATTTTGAGCCACGTCTAGAAAATAGGGGGGATGTGAAACGAATTGGAATCCTATTTCCATTAATTTTGCGATCACAACTGCTCAGGTGTGTGCTGGTGCATTGTCATGATAGAAAAGGACTTTTTTGCGGTCCAATCGCCGGCGTTTTTCTTGCAGCTCGGTTTTCAAACAGTCCAATAACGATTAATAATATCCACCTGTAATAGTTTCACCCTTTTCCAGATAATCGATGAGGATTATCCCTTGCGAATCACAAAAGACAGTCGCCATAACCTTTCCGGCCGAAGGAATGGTCTTCGCTTTTTTTTTTTTGTGCCGATTCTCCCTTGGTAACTCATTGTTTAGATTGTAGTTTGGTCTCAGGAGTATAGTAATGTATCCATGTTTCATCCATAGTGACGAAACGACGCTTAAAGTCCTGCGGATTCTTCCTGAACAGCTGCAAACCATCCTTGCAACACTTCACATGATTCCATTTTTGGTCAAGCGTGAGCAATCGCGGAACCCATCTTACGGATAGCTTTCTCATGTCCAAATGTTTATGCAAAAATTATGTACCCATTCATTCGAGATGCCCACAGCACTATCAATCTCACGCACCTTAACTGATCTGTCATCCATCACCATATCATGGATTTTATCAATGATTTCTGCAGTCGTAACCTCCACAGGGCGCCCAGAACGTTCAGCATCACTTGTGTCCATATGGCCAATCCGAGAATTTTGAAACCACTTATAAACTGTTGCAACCGAAGGTGCAGAGCCACCGTAGTGTTTATCAAGCTTCTCTTTAGTCTCATGAGGCGTTTTGCCTTTCATAAAGTAATTTTTAATTACCACACGAAATTATTTTTCGTCCATTTTTTTGGCAATCACTCGACTTCCTTGATTCATACGAATGCCAAACACAAAGATATAGACCAATATGGCTCAAACTTGGTGTGCGTTCTTTCCAAAGATGCTACTAACTAAACATGACCTCGATACTCGCCGGTTTTGCCATCTCTTGAACTTTGCACGGACTTTTCAAACGTCCCTCGTATATAAATAATAACAATAATGAAATAATTCTGTATTAACCAACGATTTCGATTATCTGATCATCTCTGGATGTTATAAAATAATTTAGAACAGACTATTCCTACATCTGTATCGACGTCTATATTCCAACAGCCACATTACGGTGTGAGACGGAGAGTACGCTCTGTACCAGTGTCACTTCCCCCACCTTTCCTGTTCCATTCACGAATGGTGCTGGGGAATAATGTTTACTAATCCTCGTTGTGGACTCCAGTCTCTCTGATTTTAGCCTCCATTATCTTTTCGCAAGCTATACGAGCTTCATTTGAAACGTTATGCGCGCTGTAAGACAGAACCGAAGAAAGTATTTTCACAGGCATTCCATACCATCTCCATTCTTGCTTACGACAGCTTCCCAAGTTTTTCTAACTTCTGTATTCCGTATAGGGCGCCTTCATTGTTGAGCTGTCTGATTACTTGGGTCATCTCACTGGAGGCTTCAGCAGTTGTGTCAAAACCTTTTCCATAGACTTGCTCCTTCTATTTGGGGAACAAATCAAAGTGTGGTGGGCTCATATCAGGATTGTATGGTGGGAGGGGAAATATGGATGGGAAATATTTTCCATCCGTATTTGTCGATCGTTTCTCTCTCTTGTAGGGCAATACGCGGTTTTGCATAGTGTGCAAAATGAGGACATCACCTGCAAGCAGGCCTTCTTTGACGAATTTTCGGGCAAAAACATTTTGCAGAAGCAGTTCGTAGTACGCGCCTGTTACAGACATCCCCTGGGCACTCTGTTTATCAAGCATTCATGTCATACGCAAAGATCATCATCATTTTCACCTTCGATTGTTGGCGGTGGAACTTTTCCTGGCGTGGAGAGTCGGAACTTCCCCATGTGACGACTGACACTTCAGTTTTGGCTCAAAATATAGTAGCCAGGCTTCGCGAAGTGCAACAATCCTTTTCACAAACTGTTCTCCTTCTCTTCGATAACGTTCAAACAACTCTTCTGCGATTCTTTTGTGAACTGCTTTCTGCTTTTGACTCAAATTATGTGAAACCCATTTGGCAGCAACTTTTTTCATCGTTAACTTTTCAGTTCTGATTCTGTAAACTGAAGTGAAAGGCATTCTGGTCTCATACGCAATTTGCTCACATGTTTTTCGTCGGTCCTCTCTCAAAATGTCATTAACAGTAACCTGAGAGGTGTAGACCGTTGCAGTTGATGGCCTTCCACTTCTTGGGTTGCCCTCAGTGCTCACCCGACCTTCACGGAAACAAGCAGACCACCATCATACTGTGCTAAGGTCCACTATACATCTCTCTCAAAGCGTTGTAAATTTCAGTTGGGTTCTTTCCACGTAGGGATTCGATTTTGATGTAGGAACGCTGGTTACTACGTGTAATCCAACCTCACTCAATTTCAGCTTCCATTTTAAAACTGAATTACTCACGACACAGCGACGCGAACCATCAAATACATATACGACCGCCAGGCCTAAGGCCAAGCTCACAATTGACATGAATTTCAAGCTGACCATAACGGTAGCACAGTGTAAAGAACTTCTGAAGTAACCCTCGTACGTACATGGAAGCGACATAACGCTCGACTCTCACAGGAACTTACGCTCTAGAATATCAACAGTACACAAAACCGTGATTCACAACCACTCTCTTGTAGCATCTGCCACTGGAGTTGAATGAGCATATCCATGACAATTTCTTGCTTACTAGATGAAGCTGTGATAAAACGCGCTGCTGTTCTTTCGATATTCGCTATTTCCTGAATCAGTCCCATCTGGTGTGGATCCTAAACTGATGAGCAATATTCAAACATGGCTCGAATGAGGTTTTTGTAAGCTGCCTCCTTCGTGAATGGACTATATCTCCTGCGGATGCTTCCAATGGATCTCACAAGTAACCCCCTGAATGCGAGGTCGTAAGTTCAGTCTTCAGTAAGGCTGATTTGAAAGTGTTGTGTTAACAGTTATGACAGGAAAAAATATTAGCTGCTAATGACTGGCCATCGCGACTGTGACAGAAAATGAGCGTCCGGGAGGTGCAGAGATCAATCTTATATGGGTTGTATGTGTTACGCTTCGCGAAATGTACATCGTCGACATTCCAGAAATGTTGAAGACAAACCATTAACTTGCACCGTGAACACCGAATGAAAAATGGCGCTACACAGTGATTCCAAATCTACATCTACATCTATACTCCGCAAGCCACCTGACGGTGTGTGGCGGAGGGTACCTTGAGTACCTCTATCGGTTCTCCTTTCTATTCCAGTCTCGTATTGTTCGTGGAAAGAAAGATTGTCGGTATGCCTTTGTGTGGACTCTAAGCTCTCTGATTTTGTCCTAATGGTCTCTTCGCGACATATACGTAGGAGGGAGCAATATACTGCTTGACTCCTCGGTGAAGGTATGTTCTCGAAACTTCAACAAAAGCCCGTACCGAGCTACTGAGCGTCTCTCTTGCAGAGTCTTCCACTGGAGTTTATCTATCATCTCCGTAACGCTTTCGAGATTACTAAATGATCCTGTAACGAAGCGTGCAGCTCTCCGTTGGATCTTCTCTATCTCCTCTCTCAACCCTATCTGGTACGGATCCCACACCGGTGAGCAGTAGTCAAGCAGTGGGCGAACAAGTGTACTGTAACCTACTTCCTTTGTTTTCGAATTGCATTTCCTTAGGATTCTTCCAATGAATCTCAGTCTGGCATCTGCTTTACCAACAATTAATTTTATATGGTTATTCCATTTTAGATCACTCGTAATGCCTACTCCCAGATAATTTATGAATTAACTGCTTCCAGTTGCTGACCTGCTATATTGTAGCTAAATGATAAAGGATCTTTCTTTCTACGTATTCGCAGCACATTGCACTTGTCTACATTGAGATTCAATTGCCATTCCCTGCACCATTCGTCAATTCGTTGCAGATCCTCCTGCATTTCAGTACACTTTTCCATTGTTACAACCTCTCGATATACTACAGCATCATCCGAAAATAGCCTCAGTGAACTTCCGATGTTATCCACGAGGTCATTTATCTACACTCCTGGAAATGGAAAAAAGAACACATTGACACCGGTGTGTCAGACCCACCATACTTGCTCCGGACACTGCGAGAGGGCTGTACAAGCAATGATCACACGCACGGCACAGCGGACACACCAGGAACCGCGGTGTTGGCCGTCGAACGGCGCTAGCTGCGCAGCATTTGTGCACCGCCGCCGTCAGTGTCAGCCAGTTTGCCGTGGCATACGGAGCTCCATCGCAGTCTTTAACACTGGTAGCATGCCGCGACAGCGTGGACGTGAACCGTATGTGCAGTTGACAGACTTTGAGCGAGGGCGTATAGTGGGCATGCGGGAGGCCGGGTGGACGTACCGCCGAATTGCTCAACACGTGGGGCGTGAGGTCTCCACAGTACATCGATGTTGTCGCCAGTGGTCGGCGGAAGGTGCACGTGCCCGTCGACCTGGGACTGGACCGCAGCGACGCACGGATGCACGCCAAGACCGTAGGATCCTACGCAGTGCCGTAGGGGACCGCACCGCCACTTCCCAGCAAATTAGGGACACTGTTGCTCCTGGGGTATCGGCGAGGACCATTCGCAACCGTCTCCATGAAGCTGGGCTATGGTCCCGCACACCGTTAGGCCGTCTTCCGCTCACGTCCCAACATCGTGCAGCCCGCCTCCAGTGGTGTCGCGACAGGCGTGAATGGAGGGACGAATGGAGACGCGTCGTCTTCAGCGATGAGAGTCGCTTCTGCCTTGGTGCCAATGATGGTCGTATGCGTGTTTGGCGCCGTGCAGGTGAGCGCCACAATCAGGACTGCATACGACCAAGGCACACAGGGCCAACACCCGGCATCATGGTGTGGGGAGCGATCTCCTACACTGGCCGTACACCACTGGTGATCGTCGAGGGGACACTGAATAGTGCACGGTACATCCAAACCGTCATCGAACCCATCGTTCTACCATTCCTAGACCGGCAAGGGAACTTGCTGTTCCAACAGGACAATGCACGTCCGCATGTATCCCGTGCCACCCAACGTGCTCTAGAAGGTGTAAGTCAACTACCCTGGCTAGCAAGATCTCCGGGTCTGTCCCCCATTGAGCATGTTTGGGACTGGATGAAGCGTCGTCTCACGCGGTCTGCACGTCCAGCACGAACGCTGGTCCAACTGAGGCGCCAGGTGGAAATGGCATGGCAAGCCGTTCCACAGGACTACATCCAGCATCTCTACGATCGTCTCCATGGGAGAATAGCAGCCTGCATTGCTGCGAAAGGTGGATATACACTGTACTAGTGCCGACATTGTGCATGCTCTGTTGCCTGTGTCTATGTGCCTGTGGTTCTGTCAGTGTGATCATGTGATGTATCTGACCCCAGGAATGTGTCAATAAAGTTTCCCCTTCCTGGGACAATGAATTCACGGTGTTCTTATTTCAATTTCCAGGAGTGTATATTGCGAACAGCAACGGTCCTACGACACTCCCCTGCCTGATACCTGAAATCACTCTTACTTCGGAAGATTCTCTCCATTGAGAATGACATGCTGCGTTCTGTTATCTAGGAACTCTTCAATCCAATCACACAATTGGTCTGATGGTCCATATGCTCTTACTTTGTTCATTAAACGACTGTGGGGAACAGTATCAAACGCCTTGCGGCAGTCAAGAAACACGGCATCTACCTGGCAACCTGTGTCTATGGCCCTCTGAGTCTCGTGGATTACATAGATTCGCACCATCAAGAAGTCCTAACGTAACCTAACCTAACCTAACCTAACCTCCTTGATAGCTACAAACGGTACAGGACGTTCAGCTAGCAGCTAGGTATCCGCTCTTAAAGAATGCGTATACAATCATATTGGTATAACGAGGTGATGAGATCTGGTGGAGTGTAATGGCATGCAAGCGATTGCGAAACAGTTTGTCGTGGAGCTTATCGTGAAACTGGCTATACTGTAGCAGTAGGTAATATGTTTCATAAGTACGGAAAAAAAAGTCTAGAGGCGGAATATGTCCAGTGGTTCCAGGTGGTTTGAGCTGCAACGTCACACACTTTTTAGGAGGGATAGTGGGCTGTAAAGGGGTGTGACTTTTATATGGAGACCAGGAATCAAGCAAAAGCGAATTATGTTGACCAGTTGCTGGCCATAAGCAGTGCTCATACCATAGTCGTAGTTCACTTACGATCATCTTCGCACTCTTGTTCGCTGTGACGTAAATATTCTCTACTGCCCTCGGAAGATCAGGCGCACGAGAAACAGTCGCAGGGGGCAGAGCACTTCTCACTTCCCGCAGCACAGTAAATAACTTTCCAGACGATCTACCATCCAGATTAACAGTCGGCATAATTGTATACGAATGCATTAAGGCATTGATGTTAGTTGATCTTGATGAAACTCTTTTGGTGCCTCTAATTTCCATTGTTCTTTTCATATGCATTTCCTCTTCAAATTCCGATTGGTCTGAGTTGAAAACAAATTCATTACTGAACGACGGGATAAGTTTATCTCATCTACAAATTTTCGGGCCGATTCCGCAGTTTGCTGAGCATCGTCAGGTTAACGCTTTGTTTAAAATTTTGTTATCTTACGTCCTGCAGTTATGTAGTATTGTTTGGAGTGTAACCATGCACTGCTTCCTTTGAAATCCCTGTAATCAATGTCGCGGAATTTGATGTGCATAACGTAATAGGTCACTATCATGCACATCCTTATATGGGTTGTGTGTATTACGCTTCACAAAATGGACATCGTCGACATTATTCGAGCGTTCTTGAAACGCGCAAACAGCAGTTTTCGTAACAAGTGCGCCTTGTCCTCCCTTGAATATCAGTAGCTTTTCTTATACTCTACACTTGTCATATTACTGAGGACTTCTTCCAAATCTCTTCGTAATTGTTTTTAATGGTGCTGCAGATGATCTTCCATGCGCCTAGTTATGTTTAGTACCCGCTCCATCGATAGCGATTGTCCTTTACTACATTTCACTGGAGACGGGATTTGTGGCTCCCTGTCCGACGAGGATGATGAACGACGTGGCTCGACACTTGTTTCAGAATCACTTTCACTTATTAAGCAAGTATCGTCATTATTGTACGTCTCAGGTACATTGTTCACGCAGTCGAGCGTATACGACTCCATACATTTCACTGACTCATCTTGCAGAAACGCTAGTATTCATCTGCCACTTCTTTCCTACACTCTGCGAAATTCCTCGAGTTCCTTTCTAACGAAATGTCAATTTCGGCAACTACTGGAGATATAATGCAATGATTTCCTTGTTTATCGTTACCACTGCTCTGTTTTGTGTCAACACCACCAACACAGTAGCACTGTTGAGAGTTACTGGTCGAGTGAACAGTTCAGCTACACTCGGTAGCCCCATGCTGTGCTCACCATGGGATTCCTCCAGTCCGGCCCCATGTTGCCATTAGCAGTCCCTATTGTGGTTGCATGGCAGACAATGTGTGGTGCGTCGAATGTCGAAAGCATCATCGCCGTTTGCGACCCCACACGCAAGGGGTCCCTTGTCAGTCTGGTATCTGCCTTATCCTCAATTAATTGTAAGTGGACGTTCCACTTTAAAACGCCCAGTAGGCTTACTGGCAGCTATTTTATGTATGCGACTGCTTAGAATGATTAGTTTGCAATATTGTAATCAAACATAATGTGTCTTTCTGTCTGTTTATGCGCGATACGTTAAATTTCTTTATGTTCAGGATGAACTACTAAATCCTGCACAGGCGATCCTCGACGGGCTTCCCTGGAATTCTCTACAATATTATAGCGTTGCGACTTACCTGTATACGACATCATCATCCGCGAGAAGCCTCACAGAAGTTGCAAAGACTATCCACAAGGTCATTTACATGTAAACTGCGAGAAGCAACAGATCTTACTCCCTTGGAGTATGCCCAAGTTGCTTTCGCGTCTGAATATTTCTGTTCGTTAGGAATGACGTGGCAGCATTCTTCGTGCAGCCTCAACTAAAATAAAGAGTTTTCCTGTAACACTGAGGTCAATGTTAAAAAGCATAACACAGGGTTATTCAAACAGACGGATTTGCATTTCTCGACATATAAATGAGACATGAACAGTCTACATGTGGTGTCACCGCCAGACACCAGACTTGCTAGGTGGTAGCCTTTAAATCGGCCGCGGTCCGTTAGTATACGTCGGACCCGCGTGTCGCCACTGTCAGTGATTGCAGACCGAGCGCCACCACACGGCAGGTCTAGAGAGACGTACTAGCACTCGCCCCAGTTGTACAGCCGACTTTGCTAGCGAAGCTACACTGACCAATACGCTCTCATTTGCCGAGACGGTAGTTAGCTTAGCCTTCAGCTACGTCAATTGCTACGACCTAGCAAGGCGCCGTATGCAATTGATATTTATTATGTGAAACATGTATCATCAAGAGCGATGTTCTCCAATTGTGGATTAAAGTTAAGTATTCCAAGAACTACGTTCTTTCCTTTATAGGATAATTACTTTACCTTGTTCCAGACCTCACGCCAATCTGCGTGAGCTTAACGCGTGCCTTTCGGCTACCTCCGAGTGGCTTGGCTGTCTTGCCACGCTACTACACTACATACCGAAGGGAAGACGAAGATCCATAGTTTTGGTTTGTTAACACACTGGTTGCGCAAACGGTCGGTAGGGCGGTGATAGTTGCGGCCGCTAGGGCGAGGAAAACGGCGACGCTGCTACAGGAATGGTCATATTTGGTCTACAAAATCCGCTTACGTTACAGCTTGAGACAGACTAGGTGAAGGTAAACGTGTTCTGTGCCTTATCACGGACAAAAATTTATGGATCATTCTTTTTTGCGGAAAGCACGGTAAGTGAAATAACGGACATGCTGGAACAATGGCTTATTCCTCAACCGAAGATTCACAAGATTTCATTTTCTAACAGGGTGGAGCTCCGCCCCACTGGCGCTTTTTTAAATCAATCCCTTCCTCGGTGAGGGTAGGTCGCATGGGAAATCAAGGCCTAGCCCTACACTTCTTGCCACCGAAACCTCCTGATCTCACCTCCTGTGACCTTTTCTTATACGGCTATGTTAAGGAGACTGTTACGTCCCACCTCTACCTACAGTTATGGCCGACGTGTGGAACCAAATTACTGCTGTGGCGAGCTCCGTAGAACAAGGCATGCTTCTTCACTTGTGGGACGAGTTTAACGTGCAGGAAGTGGGGTGGGGGGAACATTGAATATTTATAACCTGTGTTTAAAAAATCTGTGTAATTCCTTCTTTCATTGGTATGTAGACTGTTCATGCACAATTTAAACTTTATGAAATATAAATCAATTAAATTGGGTCCATCTTTTTGAATAACCCTGCATAGAAAGCAGTAAAGTGCAATTAATCAATCTTCGTAAACTATGATAATCATTTTGGTTTGCAGCTCCTTGTATTGGCCGTGTTTGCAGTTAAAATTGTTGGATGTGAGGTCCGCCAGTTGTGCAAAACACCGTTTTTTCTCAGTACCCAAACATGTTTCGGCACCACTGTGCCATCATCAGTGGGTTTTCGTTTTTTTTATTTATTCTGCAGTGTGATCATTTTTGTTAAATGATTATAAAATTGTGTGCATGTTTTGTTCAAACAACAGATCGTTTCTTTTTGTGAATACCTTTACATTTGGTGTGCATGAATTTTCTGGATCACTTGTGTGTTAATTACTACAGGTAGCTTGTCATCTGCAACCAAACGATGTTGATGAGAATTTTTTTTTTTTTTTTGCTGGGAGTTAACCTCTCTTCTGGCATGTAATCCAGTTTTTCGAGATGTTTACATTCTAGGAGATAGGTTAACTCCCAGCAAAAAAAAGCCGCGGCTGCATTCACAAACACCTGCCCCACTACTGCCACCTCGGACCTAGTGACCTGCCACCCACGCAACGCCACGATGTGCTACTAGCCATACCCCAGTGCCGCCTACGCCGCCCACGCAGTGCTACAATCAGCACCCCCACTACTCCACTCATAAGCACACAATGGGCTAGGGAATGGGAACCCATGGACTTGGAAACATTCCCACAACAAAGGCCCTCATAGACCCAGCTGTACCATCTCAGCCATCAGCCTTCGAAACACTGCCACCTATCCACCTCCGCAGAACTCTGTCAGGCCATTGGCGCTGGCTGTTCCAGAAGTGATCGTGCATCCCTTGGTGAAGAGCTTCACTACGCCACCTACCTCCCTCGCTGGCATCGGCATAAACCTGGCAGTTATTGGCCCTATGCGCCAATTAAAGGGGTCATGCTTTTAGTATCCCAGCTGCAGGCAATGTCGTTCGCAGTGGTGAGGCAGAGGTGATGCCAGTTGCCAGCAGGAAAGTCACCGCTGCCGGCCGCAAGAGGGGGGACCAGTGTGTAACATGGACTGAGCCGATAACGCGGATATAGGCCACCCCGCGGATGCATCCCCAATTAGCCCACTTTTTGCTCGTTACGAAAGAGGAGGAGCAGCTCGTCCGGTGGCTGCGACAACCATCCCCTCCCCGTCCCCCCTCCCCCAAGTGAGCGACACAAGGACCAGACGAGATCACCTATGACCCCTTCACCAAGACTGAGCGCTACGCTACTGTTTACGACCAGCAGATGCAGACTCCACAGCCTCCAGGCAGGCATAACCAGCAGATACGGCAGGAAGAAGAACAGCTAGCACAACTACAGTCGTGCTCATAAATTAAGGATAATTGCAGAATGTGGTGCCACACAACGTGGCACTACACAAAACTGGCCCTAATAGCATAGGCACATAGGGAACACATACGACACAGATCTGTAATTCCACGGTATTGGTGATAAGTTGAGAAAACCGTCCCGAAACACATGTGCTACAAAACGCCACTGTTTCCTGCCCATGTACCCCGACATCAATAAGGGATATGATCACCATGCACATGTACACAGGCCGCACAACGGGTTGGCATACACTGGATCAGGTAGTCGAGCAGCTGCTGGGGTATAGCCTCCTTATTCTTGGACCAGTGCCTGTCGGAGCTCCTGAAGTGTCCTATGGGTTCGAAGACGTGCAGCGATACGTCGACCGAGAACATCCCAGACATGTTCGATGGGGCTTAGGTCTGGAGAACAGGCAGGCCACTTCATTCGCCTGATATCTTCTGTTTGAAGGTACTCCTCCACGATGGTAGCTCGGTGGGGCCGTGCGTTATCGTCCATCAGGAGGAAGGTGGGACCTACTGCACACCTGAAAAGGCGCAACTGGTGCAAAATGACATCCCGATACACCTGACCCGTTACAGTTCCTCTGTCAAAGGCATGCAGGGGTGTATGTGCACCAATCATAACCCCACCACACACCATCAAACCACGACCTCCATACACGTCCCTTTCAAGGGCATTAAGGGGTTGGTATCTGGTTCAGGCCTGAGAATCATTGTTCATAACCTGGGACCACTGTTCCAATGACCATATACTGTGTTCTTGACAACAGGCTTTACGGGCTCTCCTGTGATGAGGGGTTAGTGGAACGCACCTTGCACGTCTCTGGGCGAATAAACCATGTCTGTTCATTCGTCTGTGGACTGTGTGTCTGGAGACAACTGTTCCAATTTTCAACACACAGTCACCATTAGTACGGCTGAAAACGTCTGCAGACTTAATCGCTGCACCGTACTCTGACATGCACCAATACACCTCTGCGTATGTGGACTACTGCCAGCGCCACCGTACGACGACCGCAGGTCAAATGCACCGCATGGTCATACCCCGAGGTGATTTAAACCCTCAACCCGCCCACCAGAGCGTTGTTTCTCCATGTATCAGCATTATTGTTAATTTATGAGCATGAGTGTAGTAGCCGACTTTCAACGCAGACCACTCTAGGATCGACCATTGCTCAGGACACCACAAGAAATAAAAAAGGTCACCATTGACAGGAAGAACAACTCACCTGGACAGGATTTTTTTGGGATAATGTAACTGAAATACATGCCCAGTAAACCTGTCGTATAAGTGACTAGAATCATTAATAGTTGTCTTTCACTCATCTACGTCACTCAGGTGTAGAAAGTAGCGAAAGTCGCTCCTGTTCCGAAATCTCTGAAAGACAATTCATTAACCGATAATATTATTACCGTCCGATCAGTTTACTGCCGACGCTGGCGAAGATATTGGAACGGTCCCCCTTCAACAGGATAACGGATCGATTGGAACAACGTAACTTTATCTGATCGGAACAATTTGGTTTTCAGGCAAGACTGTCGAGGGAGCTCCAATTTCTCCGGAAATGTAATCTGTGTGGACGAACTTCAACAACTTTTATTCGACGATAGGAGCCTTTACTGATTTAGAAAATAATTATGATGAAGTTGGCGTCATAAATTCTTAGAGAAGCTGCTGCTGAATACTGCAATAGAGGACTCTTTACCTTAAACTTTTGGATAGCTACTTGCATGACAGGCAACTTTTCGTCCAGATGCAGGGCAAACAATTTGCAATGAAAAGTCCCACTGCTGCAATCCCTCAGGGCTCCGTCTTGTCCCCCTTGGTTTTCAAATTTATCCAAACGATTTGCCATTAGAACGAGGCGTATCGACAAGTTTGTATGCGGGCGATACCGCGTTTTAATAACTGGCCACAGTATCTCACAGATGATTTACGCATGCGGACACAACTAGATCTCCTCAAAACCTGGGCGCAGCAGAATAAAATTGCTATCAGTAGTGCTGTTTACCAAGAAGCGACCGCTACTGTATACGGAACTATCTATCTACGATGAACGGATTCCTTGTTCAGCGAAAACGACAACGCTTAAGATTGACACGGCATTAATGCCGTAATTCCTCAGCAAAGATCTTAGCCGCAAGACGAAATTATATAATGCGGCCGTACAACCTACCTTCCTCTACGGGAGTGTAGTATGGGAGGACGATGTTCGCTTCTAACACAAAACACCTGCGAACTATCCAAATCAATTGTCGCACGTGGAGTCTGGGCCTTCCATTGTGGGAAAGAACTAAAGAGATGCATCAACTGCTACACGAAAAATAGCTCTCGGGAAAAATACCAGACCATGCTACAGTCCTTTTTTCAGGGATGGACAATGTACGGCGTGTCGTCAGACAATTGGAAGATGTAGGTACCGAACAACCTTGCCTTGGTACGGTTATCGTGTCCGTTGACAACTGCGCTCCAATTAGTCGATGTACCAACGTAGAATTACGTTAGCCTGTCTGCTTTTCTACTTCCTACACAGAGAGTAGACAAGAGATACTGTACTTGTAATATACTTTATCTTCCACTACTGAAAACGATCCACTTGAGCGGTCACTCTCCTCTGAAAGTGAGAAATACAGCGAAAGTTTTTCTGGGACCTCAAACCCTAGAAGCATAGATCGCACAGAGCGATAAAACTCGAGTGCCCCCCCCCCCCCAAGTACCATCATTCACTGCGACTATAACGACCCAGCTTTGTTTTGAGACTGTCTAGCTCTTGCTGTTGGTTCGCCTTCAGTGGGCAGCTAACGGCGGTTCTTGCTCTGTTTGCGGCTTACGCTTTCGTATCGGGAACGGGCAAAGAAGACATAGATTCCGCTTCCGAACATTTGTTAGCACTTTACGAGCTCGTAATGTCGTGTACACCAAAGTTGTATGCTACAGCTCCACTGTGGAGTTAAAACTGCAGTAAACCAAAGGACTTGGGATCAGTTGTTTTTGTGTGCAAAATTCCTGTTTACACGACTATTTGGGTTTTGAAGTGCAGGAACTGGCCATGAAATATTTGCCGAAAAAAATAAGGGAATGAGACTGACGCAGCTTGAAATCTGCTTACACAGGGTGACAAAACTAACGCCGGCACGAAAAATATTTGCAAATTTGTCACGAAAAAAGTCACTCCAGTACACGAACTGGTGAAATGCTCTTAACAGAATCCGTTGGCGTAGATGCAGCGCAGTTGGCTATTTATCAGACTGTGGGATACTCGAAGCTTCTCTGCTTGAGTGACGGCAGCAACAGAATTTTCATTTTCTGCCGCGGCTCTTCCAATGTGTCGGCATTATCGTAGTATAGCGAATTTTTCAACTTGCCCCACAGTTAAAAATGCGTAACAGGAAGAGACATTAACTCACGGAACACGTCATGAAGAAGCAGTGCTTCTGTAACGCAAATAGCTACCGCGACCCGTGCTCCAGTCTCTGGACTCCTTATCAAGCGGGCATGAAAACGGACAGCGAACGAATTAGACGCGCTCTGCTAGATTGTAACGGACAATGAAACTTTGTGGAAATATTTATAATGACATGCGGAAGAGAAATAGTGAATGAACCATTGAAAGGAGCACATTTTAATTTCCACATCCGAGGGTAACATTTGTTATCTGCTTTCCATGTTTATGTTAGCATCCACGACAGCCTGGAAACGTACTAGAAATGCCATTTCACCTCGTCTCCTACCTTCCAAAATTCAAGATACGATAGATTCTGGCATATACCTTGAGACTTTTTTTGCGCTTGTCACCCTAGTCTTCAGTTATTTGCTGGATGTGTTCTAATCACTGTCTTCTTCTACAGCTCACCCTAGTATCACGGAACCTATTCCTTGATGTCTTAGCGAATGTCCCATTATCCTGTGACTTCTTCTTATCAGAGTTTCCCGTATATTCCTTTCCTCTCCTATTCTACGGAGAACCTCCTCATCCCTTACCTTATCAGTCCAACAAATTTTCAACAGTCTTCCGCATCACCACATCTCAAATTCTTCAATTCTCTGTTATTTTGGTTTTCCCACAGCCCACGTGTTACTACCATACAATACTGTCCTCCAAACATACATTATCAGACATTTCTTCCTCAAATTAAGATCTATGTTTGATGCTTCTAGACCTCTTGACCAGGAATGCCCTCTTTGCCACTTCACGCCTGCCTTTCACGTCCTGTTTGCTCCGTCCGCCATAGTTTGTTTTGCTGCAGAAGACTTCTTTAACTTCGTCTACTTAGTGATTCCCAATTCTGACGCTAAGTTCCTCGCTGTTCTCATTTCTGCTACTTCTCATTACTTTCGTCTTTCTTCAATTTACTCTCAGTCCAAATTCTGTACTCATTAGACTGTTCACTCCACTCAATTCTGTAATTCTTCCCCACTTCACTGAGGGTAGCAATGCCATCAGCGACTTTTATTTTAGTTCCATTCTTGAACCTTGAATCTTGGGATATAGACGATCTTCTTCTTTCGCTCATAAAGCGAAAGAAATCGGACGGAAAATCGCTAGCATTGGTAAGATGTACACCTGCGATGCAGTACACTGTGGCTTGCGAAGGGTGTACGAGTGTTTGGACGCAGATCTCTTGCCGAGGTTGAATGTACAATATGAGCTGTTACAGCGTCTTGCAGACAGCATTGATGCATTCTTTCATCTTCTGTCACTTGAGTCACAGTGGATTAAACTTTTGGCCCGCTTTTGTTTCGGCCACTACGTACTTACCTCAACTCTATGTGATCTTATAACGAACTCCTGAGTTGTTCCTAGAGGAACACGTTCAGCGGGTTTCAATAGAACACCTTCCAGAGAGCGCGCGACCGAACTTGCATGGCTTTAAAATAGTATCGTTGAAATTCTCAGTTGGTCCCTTCATTTACATTATCGTTCTGGTATTCAGTCCGAAGACTGCTTTAATGTAGTTCTCCACGTTATTCTGGCCTCGGTAAACCTCTTCATCTCCGAATAACTACTGCAATTTAAATCCATTTTAAACCGTTTACTGTCATCATCCCTTATTAATTGCTTTTTTTTTCAGAAATAGTTTTCATGCTATTGCCAGTCTCCATTTTGTATCTCCTCTACTTCGCCTATCATCTGTTATTTTGGTGCCCAAGTAGCAAAACTCATCACCCACTTTTAAAGTCTCATTTCCTAACCTAATACTCTCATCATCATCTGATTTAATCTGACGACAGTGCTTCACCCTCGTTTCGCTTTCGTTGATATTCTTGTTATGACCTCTTTTCAAGCCACTATCCATTTTCTCGCTTGCTCTTTCAAGTCCCTTGCTGTCTCTGACGTAATTATAATGTAGGCAGCCAATTTCAAAGTTTTATTTCTTCTCACTGAACATTTATTCAGTTTCCAAATTTGTTCCTGATTGACTTTGCTGCTTGATCAGTGTAGACATTCAATAACATCATGAATATATTACCCTGTCACTTTCCCTTCTCAAACATTGTTTCCTTTTCATGTCCTTCGACTAGTGTAGTCGCAATTTGGTTTCTGCACAAGTGTGTACAATCTTTCGCCCCACCTCCTCACCCTGTATTTTGTTCCTGCTTCCTTCAGAATTTCAAAGGGAGTATTCAGCTGACATTGTCAAAATGTTTTCCTAGATCTAAAAATACTGTAAATGTATGTTTGCCTTTCTTCACCCGGTCTTCCAAGGCAGTGTCGGCCAAGGTATGCTAAACCATGCATGCGCAACGCGCTGCCCATGTACGGTCCGAGGCTCAGCCTGTCTCGGCATTACTCGGTACGTCTCGGCTTTGTTCGTTCCTTCTCGATACAGCATTTCATTTAGCAGTGCGGTGCGACACTTCCTTCCAGGCGTTTGGTGTGGCTTGTTTTGATCTGCAGGACTTCCTTCATCTCGGCAGAATCGTGATGTAAGCGCTATTGATGTTCCGCTATCTGCTCACAGTATAAAGGAAGTTGATAGGTGCAGCGACTGTTCGCACAGAAAGAAGCAGTGTAGCGATCTATTGTCGTAATATTTTAAAAATGAATGGGAAGCACAGAGGAGAAGAACGAGAATTTTCAATATCTACTCTCTAAGACAAAAAAATAATAATAAAAAATAAAAGCACACCACGAAGAAATTATCCGATTGCCGGAAACATTACAATTTCACAAAAATTACACGAGTTATTCAAGTGAAAAAGCTTCAGAAATTGAGCAAGTCCACCTCTGGGCCTTATGCAAGCAGTTATTGGGCCTGACATTGATTAATAGAGTTGTTTAATGTCCTCCTGAGGAATATCGTGCCTAATTCTGTCCATTTGGCGCGTTAGATCTTCAGAAAACCAAGCTGCTTGAAGAGCCCGACGGAATCTTTATTGACTTGCTCAATTTGTGAAGGTCTTTCTCTTGAGTACATCATACAATTTTTCTGAAATTGTAATCATTTGTTTGTCAGTGTATGTACATTACATCTAACGTCTTCTGTCTCATTCGGATTTCTTCGTGGTGCGTCGTTTCTTTCCGTCTTACAGTGTATTATGTAATCGCATAATCGAGGAGTACCGCAAGTTTCCTAAAAGATTTAGCTGGTGACGGAAGAGCTAGAAATTATAATCATGAACAGACGATTTGTACGGTATTCATAGTTCCGTACATTAAGAATGAATGGTGTTCATGGTCACAAACTGTTCCTTCCACAATGCCATTTTGTTTTTAAATGCATCCACTTCGCCACCAAATTAGAAATACGTTGCTTCTCACCTTGCAATGTCTTACTGACGGCAGTCTGTAGACAACTCTCTTTAAAACTCAATCTGGGTCTTATAATTTTGCTTCTTCTTTTCCATTTTCCTTTAGAAATTCAACAGTAGTGGTCATTCAAGCGAAAACTCGTTCCGGGGCGTTAAAGAAAATGCGAAGTTTGTTTTGTTTGTGAACTGTGTTGTTGAGAAATGTGAAACAAAGCCGCGTGCCACATGCAGTTCATCCTCCCCCCCTCCCCTTTCCCCCTCTTCCGGCTCGGACAGCATGGCGTGGTAGAAGGGGAAGTGTGCTCTCGGGCGAGAGAGATCTGGCGCGCTTGCAAAAGAACTGCACGTGAGCCGATTTCCTGTCCGTGCCTGTTCCAATGGTCAGCACTGCCTGGCGTGTTCCTGCATTTTCTAGAACCCAAACTCATGCTGGCCAAATTACACCTCCCCATCATGTTCTGTGGCAGAAAAGACGTCTCTGCATATTAACATGAAAGTGATAATTATAAACTACTGTAATGACACGCTTGCGTCGCTTTCCCGTCGGCTGTGCTCTTTTAACCCTAGAGTAACGCGGCTCCGCCTGTTGCAGGTGACTCAGCCGGCCCGCGGGGACATCCACTACCTGGCGCAGCTGCTGGGCCCGTCCCACCGCGACCAGCAGATCCCTCTTTTCCACCGGGTGGCAGTCTAAACCCAGGTGGGTTCGGCACCAAACACAACTTACAGCTAGTACTGCTAATATCACTGTCTAACAATTCCTTCTTTACGTACGAGAGTTTGTCATAAAGTTTTAATGAAGACTTTGGAAAAGATCAGGCTCTGACTGTAATACTTGGTGGTGTCGGTGCTCCTCTGTATATTTTTCCCAACGGTGGGCAGCTTGGCAGAGAATTTGGTTGCAGAAGACTATATCTTGGCTTTCCAGGAAACAAACCACATCGGAAATCGCCTCGTCGCCAATCTGGATGTTTTCTTCATTCAAGTAAAGAAGACGACGTCGTTGGGTGCCATAGCAGTAGAATACAGGTGTGAGGCGTCTGATAGCCCAAAACAGCGGCACGTCTTGGGCAGAAAGAGCTGAGGCGATATCTTGGAGCAGAATCACCGACTTGGACAGTTTCCCACTACGCTTCATCTTGAAAGCCACCTGGAACCCTTTCCAGAGGTTTCGATACTATACGGCTGTGACAGTTTGCCCCTTACAACCATAACTGGCAGCGTCACACTATAGTAATCCCCAAAAAACACTGAGCCTCACCGTGCCTATTTATAGTTGTGTCTTCGCCTTTTTCGCCAGAGGTGACTCCACATGTTTCCACTGACTGCCTTGCTCCTTTGTCTCGATGTCATAGTTGTTAGAAGATTACATTGATGGACAACAAATCGCAACACCAAAAAATTATTAATGTAGAGTAACGAAATTTCGGGACTGCATTTGTCTAGGTAACATATTTAAGTGGCTAACATTGCAGGAGCAGAGGTTAAAGTAAGTGCGAGGTAAGCCATTGCAAATGCAAAATGCTGGTACATTAATAACCGGTGTAACCACCAGAATGTTGAATGTAAGGATGCAAATGTGCATGCATTGTGTTGTACATGCGCTGGATGTCAGTTTGTGGGATGGAATTCCACGCCTGTTGCACTCGATCAGTCGACGGAGGGACAGTTAATGCTGTTTGTGGGTGACGCTGGAGATGTTTTCCGATGATAACTCGTAAGTGCTTCATTGGAGACAGAACTGGTGGTCAAGAAGGCCAAGGCAACATGTCCACACTCCGTAGTGAATGTTGGGTTATAGTCCGCACCCGTTGGCTGACTGGTCAGCGTGGCGGAATGCCACGCCAAGGGGCCCGGGTTCGATTCCCTGGTGGGGCAGGAGATTTTCTCCGCTTAGGGACTTGGGTGTTGTGTTGTCGTCATCATCATTTCATCCCCCATCTCCGACGCGCAAGTCGCCCAATGTGGCGTCGAATGCAATAAGCACTTGCCCTCGGCGGCCGAACTTTCCCGAATGGGGGACTCCCGGCCCACAATGCCGTACGCTCATTTCCACTTTGGGTTATAACATCGGTACTTGAGCGAGCGTTATCCTGTTGCAAAACGTCCCCTGGAATGCTGCTGTTCATGAATGGCAGCACAACAGGTTGAATCATCAGACTGACGTACAATTATGCAGTCAGGATGTGTGTCATACGAAGTCGCACCCCAGACCATAACTCCAGGTGTAGGTTCAGCGCAGCACGCAGATAGATTGGATGCAGGCCCTCAGCTAGGCATCTTCTAGCCAACACACAACACACGCCCATCATTGGTACCTAGGCAGAACCGGCTTTCATTATAAAACACAACCAACTTCCACCCTCCCATCCAGTGATCATTCGCTTAACGCCACTAAAGTCGCCAATGGTTGTCGTTTGTGGTCAGTGGAATGCACGCTACAGGGCTTCTGGCTCGGAGGCGTCCTTGAAGTAACTGATTTGTAACAGTCCGTTGTTCCACTGTGGTGCCAACAGCAGCTGTAGATGCAGTATGCATCAGAGCCGTACGCTGAACACGATGATCTTCCGTCTCGGTCATGCCACGTGGTCGTCCAGAGCCCGATCTTCTTACGACTGTACATACTCGTGACCATTACTGACAGCAATAATGTGCGGTGGCTACTTTCCTGCTAAAGCTTTCTGCAATACAGCAGAAGGAACATCCTGCTTCTCCCCTTACACGACCTCGTTCAAATTCAGTGAGGTGTTGATAATGGTGTCTTTGCCGCCTTAAATACGTTCTTGACTAACATCAACACATCACGTACAATCTCAGAGGTAAATAACGCTCACGGCCGTTACAGCGTGTATTTAAAGCAAACCTGATCTGCATCACCATAGTGGCGGTACTAGCGCCATTCTTATGCGTCTGACGCAAAATTTGAGTAGGTATCATCTTTCTGATGTAGTAACACGCCTACCAACTTTAGTTTACGTCACACAAATCTTTATTGGTGTTGTGATTTTTTTTCCGTCACTGTACTTTCATCTGGCCGTAGCTGTGGGTTCTTTGATTGCTTCCGGAGAATGCTCATCTAACTAGAACACATGAAATATTAGTCCACTTTATTACATAACTTTGACACACTTCTTTGCCACAGGAGTACTGTACAATTCACAACTGTAATGGACTAGCAAAGCATTCCTTGATGCGCTAATTAACAAAAAGCTCCCTTCCAGTGTGAAACGCAATCTTCATTAAAGTACAGGTTCATCAGAAATTGTAACAGCTCGTAGTTCCTACACTACGATGTTGACTCCATGAGATGAGGTCACGAAGTGGACTCAACTCTTGGATGCTCGACACTATACTGACCTCATTTAAGGGTGCTGCTTCCCTGAGAGGGAGGCGTGGTTTTTTGGAGTGCCTTCCATTGGTTGTTGCGGTTTGCAGCGAGCTCTCGCGAATGTCTGTGGTGTCGATTCAAGTTTTCGACTTTGGTGTAGCACCACGATCTCTGGACGATACCAGAACAGTGATACACCCAACACTCGGCCATGGTAATGAGGCAGCTAAAGAAGTCATCTAAATTCGGCAGATGCATGGATTATTGCAGAAAACGGCTGTTTTTTACTGCTCCTCTGCCGGCGTGCTTCGGAACTGTGGGGTGGTGATTTCAATGTGTACCAGGGGTGCAGACATGCAGCTGCAAAGAAACAAATAATTAATTACGTAATTTGATTCTTTTTAGAGGTGACAAATATAACTTATGTGTACTCCTTATAAATTCGGCAGATGCATGGATTATTGCAGAAAACGGCTGTTTTTTAAAGACGTCGGCCGTGCGATGTGGCCTGGCACCATCTTGCATAAACCACGAGGTGTTCGCAGTGTCGTCTAAGGCAGTTTGTACCGCCACAAATTCACGAAGAATGTCCAGATAGTGTGATGCAGTAATCGTTTCGGATCTGAAAAATGGGCCAATGATTCCTTTGGAAGAAATGGCGGCCCAGACCAGTACTTTTTGAGGATGCAGGGACGATGGGAGTGCAACATGGGGCTTTTCGGTTCCCCATATGCGCCAGTTCTGTTTATTGACGAAGCCGTCCAGGTAAAAATAAGCTTCGTCAGTAAACCAAATGCTGCCCACATGCATATCGCCGTCATCAATCCTGTGCACTATATCGTTAGCGAATGTCTCTCGTGCAGCAATGGTAGCGGCGCTGAGGGGTTGCCGCGTTTGAATTTTGTATGGATAGATGTGTAAACTCTGGCGCATGAGACGACACGTGGACGTTGGCTTCATTTGGACCGCAGCTGCAACACGGCGAACGGAAACCCGAGGCCGCTGTTGGATCACCTGCTGCACTAGCTGCGCGTTGCCCTCTGTGGTTGCCATACGTGGTCGCCCTACCTTTCCAGCACGTTCATCCGTCACGTTCCCAGTCCGTTGAAATTTTTCAAACAGATCCTTTATTGTATCGCTTTTCGGTCCTTTGGTTACATTAAACCTCCGTTGAAAACTTCGTCTTGTTGCAACAACACTGTGTTCTAGGCGGTGGAATTCCAACACCAGAAAAATCCTCTGTTCTAAGGAATAAACCATGTTGTCTACAGCACACTTGCACGTTGTGAACAGCACACGCTTACAGCAGAAAGACGACGTACAGAATGGCGCACCCACAGACTGCGTTGTCCTCTATATCTTTCACATCACTTGCAGCGCCATCTGTTGTTGAAAATTGTAACTACTGTAATTTCGAAAGTTTGTCCGCCTGAAAATGTACTGTTGTCCCAAGCATATTGCAACAAACTGTGTATTTCTACCGCTGCTCGTTTATTTTTTATTGCCGTTTCAAATATACCGGTCATTTTTGAAACACCCTGTACAACGAGAGTATCCAGTAGGACGATGTGGGGAAATTTGGCGTTGGTGGGCTACGGCAGCAGGCGACCGACGCGAATGCTTTTGCTATCAGTAGTACATCGCCTGCAGCACCTCTCCTGGGCCCGTGATGATATCGATAGTACCCTAGACGACTGGAAACCGTGGCCTGGTCAGGTAAGTCCCGATTTCAGTTGGTAAGACCGGATGGTAGGGTTCGCGTGTGGCCCTGACCCTACGAAGCCATGGACCCAGATTGTCAACAAGGCACTGTGCAAGCTGCTAGTGGCTGCATGTTGATGTTGGCTGTGTTTAAATGCAATGGACTGGGTCCTCTGGACCAGCTGCAACTTCATTTGCAGCCATTCTTAGACTTCACGCTCCCAAACAACGATGTCACGTCACCGTGCCACAGTTCGCAGTTCGTTTGAAGAACGTTCTGGACAGTTCGAGCGAGTGACTTAGTCACCGGCCGACACGAATCTCATCCAAAATTTATGGGGCATAATCGAGAGGACAGTTCGTACACAAAATCCTGTACCGCCAACACTTCCGCAATTATGGCCTCCTATAGCGGCAGCATGACTCAATATTTGTGCAGGGCACTTCGAACGACTTGTTGAGTCGATACTGTTGTGTCGGCAGAAGAGCCAACACCGTGTTACTAGTGGAGGCCGAAATGCACGCGTTTTAGCTCACGCAGGCTGGCGTGAGGAGGGAAGAACTATACTGACGTGAGGTCTGGAACACGACAAGGAATTAGAATTCAGAAAGCGGACGTAATTAGTTTGATGCTTAACTTTAATCCATTAATAATGAACGTCGCTCTTGACGGTACATGATTCACAATATTATCAGTTCAGAATACATTCTTGAAGAATATGGCGCCTTGCTAGGTCGTAGCAAATGACGTAGCTGAAGGCTATGCTAAACTGTCGTCGCTGCAAATGAGAGCGTATGTAGTCAGTGAACCATCGCTAGTAAAGTGGGCTGTACAACTGGGTCGAGTGCTAGGGAGTCTCTCTAGACTAGACCTGTCGTGCGGCGGCGCTCGGTCTGCGATCACTGATAGTGGCGACACGTGAGTCCGACGTATACTAACGGACCGCGGCCGATTTAAAGGCTTACCACCTAGCAAGTGTGGTGTCTGGCGGTGACACAACAGATACCACGTCGATTTGCTGCACTACACCGGGCAAAAAGAGGTCCGACACTATATTAGGAAATATCACATGACTTTTGTCACGTCGCTATATAGGATATTTTGCACAACTAGCGTGAAGTCATACAAAAGATTAGTCATTATTAGCGCTGTACACTTTAACGGAAGCATTTCAGTAGGATTCAAGCTGAAGGTCTTACAACAGAGGATCAAGGTTAGCTTACTTCTAGCGTCACGTGGTTTTTGAGAGCGCCATCACTGATGTGTTTTTGTTGCCTGTTACAAAAATGGAGCCGGCTGCTGTGGTCGAGCGGTTCTAGGTGCTTCAGTCCGGAACCACGCTGCTGCTACGGCCGCAGGTTCGAATCCTGCCTCGGGCATGTATGTGAGTGATGTCCTTAGGTTAGTTAGGTTTAACTAGTTCTAAGTCTAGCGGACTTATGACCTCCGATGTTAAGTCCCATAGTGCTTAGAGCCATTTGAACCATTTTTGAAACTACGAAAATCCAATTAGAAAATGGCAAGAATCCATTTTTGGTATGAAATGTACCGTTTTTGTTCAGTAATTCCCATAATATCCCTATTCGCGCTGCTCGCCCCCCCCCCCCCCCCCCCCCCGAGGTTCGAGTCCTCCCTCTTCGGGCATGGGCATTGGGTGTGTGTGTGTTGTCCTTAGGGACCGATGACCTCTGCAGTTTGGTCCCATTGGATCTCCTCATAAATTTCCAAAAAATTTTCCTACTTTAGTTCCCATACAGACCGGGGAGATAGCATTTTACTAATAACAGTACACACAGGGACCTACATGTAATCACTCTTTCCTATTCCTCCCACGAATGCGATGAGAATAAACTCCAATATGGAGTACAAAAGAAGTTTGTTTGGGAAGCAATTTATAGCGATTCACAGGATGCAGAGCAGATAGATGTGAGACGCTTTCTTCGTCAAATATTGTCTCTCAAGTGCGTCTTGTGTAAGTGATTACCTTGTACATATTATAGTGCCTGCAAGAGCGCTGATAGGGCGCAACTTGAGGCTTGTGTGATAGCCTAGTCCTCTCGAATAGCACCAAGTGGGGCCGCCGACTTTAACGTACCCATCAGACTGGCGTATCGCGATCGGCAGGGTCCTAAAAGCTCGAATTACGCGACTAGCGAATGGGTGAACCTCACAGCTGGGTGCTGAAACGTGGCTTGTAAACTGGCCGATTGGCACGTGCGCTATGAAGCGTTTATAGCCACACCCCATAATGATCTGCGTCCAGGGCTATACAGCTTAGATAGTTCAATTAATTCCGACACTCCACGTGAAACAGAAACGTGATTTGAATTTTTTTCGCTCTGTACCCTTTGACTACTCACGTTAGTGTGTAGAATGTATGAGACTGGCGATATACCATCTGACTTTCGGCTAAACAACATCCACACAGTTCTGATGATTTCAAGAGCCGACAAATGCGAGAATTATCGCACAGCCATCTTAACATCTCATTTACCCAAACTGTTGGCAAGAATAATGCAGAGAAGAATGGAAAAGACAACTGAGGATGTGTTAGATGATCACTTTGGCTTGAGGGAAAGTAAAGGCACCAGAGAGGCAGTTGCTGTCGACAATGCAAACAAGATTGATCAAAAATGATGACCCGATCACAGGATTTGTCGACTTGCAAAAAGCGTTCGACAATGTAAAATGGTGCAAAATGTTCGAATTTCTGAGGAAAATAAGGGCAGGCTATAGGGAAAGACGAGTGTTATACAATATGTACAAAAACCAAGAGTAAACAATAAGCGTGGAAGTCCGAGGACTCCACAACAGAAAAGAGGTGTAATTAAAAGTCTAGTGTACAGACCTAAAAGGATTTGTGCACAGGATTCGAACCTGCGACCGTAGCAGCAGCGCGGTTCCGGACTGAAGCGCCTAGAACCGCTCGCCCACAGTGGCGGGCTTTCGCACTTTGTACCAGCTGACAAACCAGGAATTGCCCGGGTAATCAGTTTGATAATTTTCTATTAGAAACGGAAACTAGAAACGAACTTTGTTTGTGGTGCAATATCGAAAAAATTTCATTTCCGTTTATTGGTGAAAAAACCTTTGAAATTGTGAAGCATATGTACAAAGAAATATACGTAATGTACAGATGTGTAAGTACAGTATCCCGGACAGTTCCTGTATGCTGCCCACAACTGCATCGCTTGTCTACAACGCGATGTTGCAAACGTCTCCATGGCAACCCCCGTACATTCTCGATTGTTTTCACCTACAGCCATTTGCGCTTTGCAGTTTGAAAGTTGTCAAAAGCGATGCCATATGTCAGGGACTTCCTTAAGTTAACCCGACAGAAGTAATTAATGTCTTCTACATCTACATATCTACATATATGCTCCGGTAGCCACCAAGCGGTGTGTGGCGGAGGCCACCCACTTCAAACATTCTATGAGATTTGTAACGCTTTCGCGATGGCTAAATGTACCAGTCACGAATCTTTCCGCTCTTCTTTGGACGTTCTCAATCTCTTGAACCAGACCCAACTGGTAAGGGCCCCATACAGACGAACAACACTCTAAGATGAACTAACGTATCGTAAGCAATTTCCTTTGTTGAAGGACTGCATCGCTTCAGGATTCTACCAATACACCGCAATCTAGAGTTCACCTTACCCGTTACTTGTGTAATCTGATTGTTCCATTTGAGATCACTTCAAATAGTCACACCCAGATACTTGCGGATGTTACCACTTCCAAAGACTGGGCATTTATTTTGTACTCATACATTAATGGGGATTTTCGCTTTGTTATACGCATTAGGTCACACTTACTAATATTGAGAGATAACTGCCAGTCATTACACCACGCATTTATTTTCTGCAAATCCTCGTTGATTTGCTCACAACTTTCGTGTGATACTACTTTCCTGTAGACTACAGCATCATCGGCAAACAGTCAAATGCCGCTGTCAATACCATCAACCAGATCGTTTATGTAAATCATGAAAATGAGCGGACCTATTACGCTGCCCTGGGGCACACCTGAAGTTACGTTTGCTTCTTCTGAAGTCTCCCCATTCAGGACGACATACTGCTCTCTCTGTCTGTTAGAAAACTTTCTACCCAACCGCATATATCATCGGATAGACCGTAACTGAGTCGAACGCATTTCGAAAGTCGAGGAATATGGCATCAACCTGGGAGCCGGTATCTAGAGCCTGTTGTATATCATGTATAAAGAGGGCCAGCTGTGTCTCGCATGACCGCTGTTTCCTAAAACCGTGCTGGTTTCTGCAGATGAGCTTCTCAGAGTCTAGGAAGGTCATTATGTCTGAACACAAAATATGCTTCTTCGTAGTAAAGAACAAAAAACATTTTCCAAATAGGCCTTGAAGGTCCAACAATATCGACAGGCTGCCGTGTCATCCTCAGCCCTTAGGCATCACTGAATGCAGATATGGAGGGGCACGTGGTCAGCACACCGCTCTCCCGGCTGTACGTCAGTTTCGGAGACCGGTGCCACTTCTTCCCAGTCAAGTGGCTCCTCAGTTGGCCTCACGGGGGCTGAGGGCACCCCGCTTGCCAACAGCACTCGGCAGACCCGGACGGTGACCCATGCGAGTGCTAGTCGAGCCCAACAGTGATTAACTTCGGTGATGTGACGGGAACCGATGTTACCACTGTGGCAAGGCCAATGGCGTAGTAAATAATAAATATACTCATATACACTCCTGGAAATTGAAATAAGAACACCGTGAATTCATTGTCCCAGGAAGGGGAAACTTTATTGACACATTCCTGGGGTCAGATACATCACATGATCACACTGACAGAACCACAGGCACATAGACACAGGCAACAGAGCATGCACAATGTCGGCACTAGTACAGTGTATATCCACCTTTCGCAGCAATGCAGGCTGCTATTCTCCCATGGAGACGATCGTAGAGATGCTGGATGTAGTCCTGTGGAACGGCTTGCCATGCCATTTCCGTCTGGCGCCTCAGTTGGACCAGCGTTCGTGCTGGACGTGCAGACCGCGTGAGACGACGCTTCATCCAGTCCCAAACATGCTCAATGGGGGACAGATCCGGAGATCTTGCTGGCCAGGGTAGTTGACTTACACCTTCTAGAGCACGTTGGGTGACACGGGATACATGCGGACGTGCATTGTCCTGTTGGAACAGCAAGTTCCCTTGCCGGTCTAGGAATGGTAGAACGATGGGTTCGATGACGGTTTGGATGTACCGTGCACTATTCAGTGTCCCCTCGACGATCACCAGTGGTGTACGGCCAGTGTAGGAGATCGCTTCCCACACCATGATGCCGGGTGTTGGCCCTGTGTGCCTCGGTCGTATGCAGTCCTGATTGTGGCGCTCACCTGCACGGCGCCAAACACGCATACGACCATCATTGGCACCAAGGCAGAAGCGACTCTCATCGCTGAAGACGACACGTCTCCATTCGTCCCTCCATTCACGCCTGTCGCGACACCATTGGAGGCGGGCTGCACGATGTTGGGGCGTGAGCGGAAGACGTCCTAACGGTGTGCGGGACCGTAGCCCAGCTTCATGGAGACGGTTGCGAATGGTCCTCGCCGATACCCCAGGAGCAACAGTGTCCCTAATTTGCTGGGAAGTGGCGGTGCGGTCCCCTACGGCACTGCGTAGGATCCTACGGTCTTGGCGTGCATCCGTGCGTCGCTGCGGTCCGGTCCCAGGTCGACGGGCACGTGCACCTTCCGCCGACCACTGGCGACAACATCGATGTACTGTGGAGACCTCACGCCCCACGTGTTGAGCAATTCGGCGGTACGTCCACCCGGCCTCCCGCATGCCCACTATACGCCCTCGCTCAAAGTCCGTCAACTGCACATACGGTTCACGTCCACGCTGTCGCGGCATGCTACCAGTGAAGACTGCAATGGAGCTCCGTATGCCACAGCAAACTGGCTGACACTGACGGCGGCGGTGCACAAATGCTGCGCAGCTAGCGCCATTCGACGGCCAACACCGCGGTTCCTGGTGTGTCCGCTGTGCCGTGCGTGTGATCATTGCTTGTACAGCCCTCTCGCAGTGTCCGGAGCAAGTATGGTGGGTCTGACACACCGGTGTCAATGTGTTCTTTTTTCCATTTCCAGGAGTGTATGATGTGGTATTTTTTTCATGCATCTGAATATTTATGACATCATATCTCCTGAGATATGTGAGGTATCGTGATGAAATTTTGTAGGTGCATTTAGTGGCATATGTGGATACTGTCTGCGAGATTGATTGCAAATAGAATTAGAAACACAGAAGTAATAAACTTAAACGTCGTGCATGATGTGGCAGTTTTTCACACACGTCATTGCTTGTGATGTCTGATCTTCTGAACTATAATATGTATGTGGTTCTTACCTCCACGTCAACTGTTGCCTGACAGTAAGGGGTATGTATATCGAGGTTTGGTTGTAATCGGTGCAATGATTTAGGAGGAGATGTTTCTGGGACGGTTTCGGCTCAAAAAGGCGGAACTTGTGGGACATCGTGGAGTATTCCCTACAGTTTCATGATGTTCTGATAGGTGATGGCGCTAAGCATAGCCCTCAAAATGGCGTCTGTTACACTGAGGTGCTTTCCAAGCAAAGAGCTGTTACTGAGCATCGCAGATATTCAGAGGCGTTTGCAGAATGTCTACAGAGAACTGGCAGTGAACAAAAGCACGGTGAGTCGTTGGTCGAGGCGTTTTTGGCGTTAATGGGCTATATCAGCAGACGACCAACGTGACTGCTTTTGCTTATAGCACGACATCGCCTACAGCGCCTCTCCTGCGCCCTAGACGACTGGAAAACCGTGGCCTGTTCCGGTGAGTGCAGATTTCAGTTGGTAAGAGCTGAAGGTAGGGCAGGCCACATGAAGCAGTGGAGCCAGGTTGTCAACGAGGCACTGTGTGAGCTGACGGGGGTTCCATAATGGTGTGCACTGTGTTCACATGGAATGAACCGATCGTTAACTGGAAATGGTCGTGTTCGGCTGCTTGGATACCATTTGCAGCCGTTCATCGACTTCATATTCCCAAACAGTAATGGAGTTATTGTGGATGACAATGCCCCATGTTGCTGAGCCACAGTTGTTTGCGATTGCTTTGAAGAACATTCTGGGCAATTCGAGCATATGATATGGCCACCCAGTTCGCCCGACAAGAATCCCATCGAACATTTATGGGACGTGATCGAGAGGTCAGCTGTAGGGCCTGCTGCCCAGCAGGGCGTGGAAGCCAGCGATCGCGCTGGTGAAGTGGGCAGATCGAATGCCGAGTCAACATATGCCCATACATAGTGATGCCGCGAGCATCTGGCAGCCAGCATCTGGTGTATATGAAGGGCGTACCGGCAGCCCATTGACAGTCATACCACTTGGCAATGGCCAGCACCTACATGGATACTCTGCAAATCACATTTAAGTGCCTGACATAGGGTTCATCGAACCACTTTCACAATTTTCTATTATTCCAATCTCGTATAGGGCACGGAAAGAATGAACACCGATATCTTAAATAAATCTACATCTACATCTACATCCATACTCCGCAAGCCACCTGATGCTGTGTGGCGGAGGGTACCTTGAGTGCCTCTATCGGTTCTCCCTTCTATTCCAGTCTCGTATACACTCCTGGAAATGGAAAAAAGAACACATTGACACCGGTGTGTCAGACCCACCATACTTGCTCCGGACACTGCGAGAGGGCTGTACAAGCAATGATCACACGCACGGCACAGCGGACACACCAGGAACCGCGGTGTTGGCCGTCGAATGGCGCTAGCTGCGCAGCATTTGTGCACCGCCGCCGTCAGTGTCAGCCAGTTTGCTGTGGCATACGGAGCTCCATCGCAGTCTTTAACACTGGTAGCATGCCGCGACAGCATGGACGTGAACCGTATGTGCAGTTGACGGACTTTGAGCGAGGGCGTATAGTGGGCATGCGGGAGGCCGGGTGGACGTACCGCCGAATTGCTCAACACGTGGGGCGTGAGGTCTCCACAGTACATCGATGTTGTCGCCAGTGGTCGGCGGAAGGTGCACGTGCCCGTCGACCTGGGACCGGACCGCAGCGACGCACGGATGCACGCCAAGACCGTAGGATCCTACGCAGTGCCGTAGGGGACCGCACCGCCACTTCCCAGCAAATTAGGGACACTGTTGCTCCTGGGGTATCGGCGAGGACCATTCGCAACCGTCTCCATGAAGCTGGGCTACGGTCCCGCACACCGTTAGGCCGTCTTCCGCTCACGCCCCAACATCGTGCAGCCCGCCTCCAGTGGTGTCGCGACAGGCGTGAATGGAGGGACGAATGGAGACATGTCGTCTTCAGCGATGAGAGTCGCTTCTGCCTTGGTGCCAATGATGGTCGTATGCGTGTTTGGCGCCGTGCAGGTGAGCGCCACAATCAGGACTGCATACGACCGAGGCACACAGGGCCAACACCCGGCATCATGGTGTGGGGAGCGATCTCCTACACTGGCCGCACACCACTGGTGATCGTCGAGGGGACACTGAATAGTGCACGGTACATCCAAACCGTCATCGAACCCATCGTTCTACCATTCCTAGACCGGCAAGGGAACTTGCTGTTCCAACAGGACAATGCACGTCCGCATGTATCCCGTGCCACCCAACGTGCTCTAGAAGGTGTAAGTCAACTACCCTGGCCAGCAAGATCTCCGGATCTGTGCCCCATTGAGCATGTTTGGGACTGGATGAAGCGTCGTCTCACGCGGTCTGCACGTCCAGCACGAACGCTGGTCCAACTGAGGCGCCAGGTGGAAATGGCATGGCAAGCCGTTCCACAGGACTACATCCATCATCTCTACGATCGTCTCCATGGGAGAATAGCAGCCTGCATTGCTGCGAAAGGTGGATATACACTGTACTAGTGCCGACATTGTGCATGCTCTGTTGCCTGTGTCTATGTGCCTGTGGTTCTGTCAGTGTGATCATGTGATGTATCTGACCCCAGGAATGTGTCAATAAAGTTTCCCCTTCCTGGGACAATGAATTCACGGTGTTCTTATTTCAATTTCCAGGAGTGTAGTTCGTGGAAAGAAGGATTGTTTGTATGCCTCTGTGTGTGCTCTAATCTCTCTGATTTTATCATGGTCTCTTCGCGAGATATACGTAGGAGGGAGCAATCTACTGCTTGACTCCTCGGTGAAGGTATGTTCTCGAGCTACTGAGCGTCTCTCTTGCAGAGTCTTCCACCGGAGTTCATCTATCATCTCCGTAACGCTTTCGCGATAACTAAATGATCCTGTAACGAAGCGCGCTGCTCTCCGTTGGATCTTCTCTATCTCGTGTATCAACCCTATCTGGTACGGAGCTCACACTGGTGAGCAGTATTCAAGCAGTGGGCGAACAAGTGTACTGTAACCTACTTGCTTTGTTTTCTGATTGCATTTCCTTAGGATTCTTCGAACGAATCTCAGTCTGGAATCTGCTTTACCGACGATCAACTTTATATGATCATTCCATTTTAAATCACTCCTAATGCCTACTCCCAGATAATTAATGTAATTAACTGCTTCCAGTTGCTAACCTGCTATATTGTAGCTAAATGATAAGGGATCTTTCTTTCTATGTATTCGCAGCACATTACACTTGTCTACATTGAGATTCAATTGCCATTCCCTGCACCATGCGTCAATTCGCTGCAGATCCTCCTGCATTTCAGTACAATTTTCCATTGTTACAACCTCTCGATGTACCACAGCATCATCCGCCAAAAGCCTCAGTGAACTTCCGATGTTATCCGCAAGGTCATTTATGTATATTGTGAATAGCAACAGTCCTACGACACTCCCCTGCGGCACACCTGAAATCACTCTTACTTCGGAAGACTTCTCTCCATTGAGAATGACATGCTGCGTTCTGTTATCTAGGAACTCTTCAATCCAATCACACGGTTGGTCTGATAGTCCATATGATCTTACTTTGTTCGTTAAACGACTGTGGGGAACTGTATCGAACGCCTTGCGGAAGTCAAGAAACACAGCATCTACCTGGGAACTCGTGTCTATGGCCCTCTGAGTCTGGTGGACGAATAGCGCGAGCTGGGTTTCACACGATCGTCTTTTTCGAAACCCATGCTGATTCCTACAGAGTAGATTTCTAGTCTCCAGAAATGTCATTATACTCGAACACAACACGTGTTCCAAAATTCTACAAGTGATCGAAGTTAGAGGTATAGGTCTATAGTTGTCTTTCCGTACGAGCTCTAATTTCCCTTATTTTATCGTGGTGATCGTTCCTCCTTATGTAGGTAGGTGTCAAGAAAATATTGTCGCATTCGGAGGAGAAAGTTGGTGATTGGAATTTTTTGAGAAGATTCCGTCGCAACGAAAAACGCCTTGCTTTTAATGATGCCCAGCCCAAATCCTGTATCATTTCTTGACATTCTCTCCCATATTTCGCGATTATACAAAACGTGCTGCCTTCCTTTGAACTTTTTCGATGTACTCCGTCAGTCCTATCTGGTAAAGATCCCACACAGCGCAGCAGTATTCTAAAAGAGGACGGACAAGTGTAGTGTAGACAGTCTCCTTAGTAGGTGTGTTACATTTTCTAAGTGTCCTGTCTTCCCCACAACATTTACTATGTGTTCCTTCCAGTTTAAGTTGTTCGTAATTGTAATACCTAGGTATTTAGTTGAATTTACGGCTTTTGGATTAGACTGCTTGGACGATTGCTTGGCTGGAGGCTTGACTAATTTTAATCACTTGATGCGCCTGGAAAACCAAGAGCTATTTATTATACATGTGGATATTTGCCTTGCTGCAAACAAGCCCGTTTCTTGATTAAAGGTATGTCCGTTCTGCAGAGCACTAATCGCATGGAGCCGATGAGATCCTGCATGGCATTATGTATGGCCCTACAACCCATCGCTCCCACGTTCGCTTGACAGTGATGGGTGCCCGTCCAAAGCTAGCAGCAACATCACGCCCGGTCAATCACAGTCTCGATAGGCGATGATCATGGCAGTCTCAAATCCTGATGTTCGTTGATAGATGTTTCTCCTTCTACTGAGTGGTTATAACTAAAGTGCAGCTACTCACAGAGGTCCAGTGTTGGCTATAATTACTGTGTGGCAGCGAATCTGGTGCTGTGAATGCAAGAAAGACGCACAGAAATGTTACCATGGGCAACGGATTAGGAACGGTACGTGGACAGAGAAGCTGAATCAAGTGAGAAACGCATGAAGTTAATTTTATTATTAACTGCCGCTTATACGGTTTGTTCAGTATGAGACTATGAGTACTGAAGACGTCGACTAGATGCTGCATCCGTAAAGTGACGTGATCAACAGTTGCTCGCAGCAGTTCCGGTGGGATCTGAGCAACGTGATCCTGTATTTTGTAAAATGAATAAACCGCACAACAGTTGCTTGCTCCAAATTCTTTCATTGTGTACACGATCTGTTTCGGAACACTGAAAGTTCCACCATCCGGTGCGATCGGTAATAATGAAATTATCGTGTTACACGGGAATGGAAGGAGATCCTCAAGTCTTAAATATCGGATAAGCCACTAAGTACCTCAAATTTCTAAATTAATAAAACTTAAAAGGGAAAAGAGGACTTACAAATAAAATCGCTTAATCTTCTGAGGTGATCCTCACTCCAATGCTGTCTGTTTCAAGCCGCGCCTGTGCTATGGATCATGTGCGGCCTCCATGCTCATGGCCAGTATTTACTATTCCACAGTTTTCCTGTTCGTGTTCCCAGTCGCGCAGCATGGGGAAACGGTTTTTATGGAATTTATGTAAGTAATTCCACATAATATGTGATTTCCTCCCAATCGCCCCGTTCTTTTACTGCATTCTATATGTTTCGAGATTCTGATGACTTTTGGTGTCCGGTCGTAATGTCCATTTTCTCGGTTTTCTTAGGTCCCTTTTATCGTTTTGACGCGGAACCTTTGGTTTTAAGACAACATTGGGTTGAGGATAGGATGAAATCACATCGTTAAGTGATTTTATTTGTAAGTAACGTCCTGTTCTTTCTTTTAATTTAGCCGGCCAGAGTGGCCGAGCGGTTAAAGGCGCTACAGTCTGGAACCGCACGACCGCTACGGTCGCAGGTTCGAATCCTGCCTCGGGCATGGATGTGTGTGATGTTCTTAGGCTAGTTAGGTTTAAGTAGTTCTAAGTTCTAGGGGACTTATGACCACGGCAGTTGAGTCCCATAGTGCTCAGAGCCATTTGAACCATTTTTTTCTTTTAATTTAAGTTAGAAACCTTAGCCGAATACCTCCTTATCTGATATTTAAGACTTGAGGATCTCCTCCTATTCTCGTGTAACACAATATTTTCATTTTTACAGTTTACACCAGAAGATGAAACTTTAAGAGTTCCGAAACCAGTTGCGCACACAATGAAAGGTCGTGGATCAAACAACTGTTGTGCGGTTTCTTCACCTTTACAAAATGGATTTATATAGTTGGGACTGCCCAATAAGGAGAACCCTCTTTGTCCTTGTGTACCGGTCTTTAGATCGACTAGAGACCGAACGTGTCCCTG
This sequence comes from Schistocerca piceifrons, assembly GCF_021461385.2. Taxonomy (NCBI): domain Eukaryota; kingdom Metazoa; phylum Arthropoda; class Insecta; order Orthoptera; family Acrididae; genus Schistocerca; species Schistocerca piceifrons. The sequence continues at coordinate 1,025,687,660 of NC_060139.1, read as the reverse complement.
ATAAACGCGTTCACTTAGGTATCTCTAGAACCAAAATTCACATTGATTCAGATCAGGTGATCTTGCAGGCTACGCATCTGGAAATCCTCTGGAGATAAAACGTTCAAGGAAGGTTGCATTAATCAGATTTTTCACGGGACGAGCGACGCGAGATGTTGTAGCATCTTGCATAAAAAAAGTGCTTTCCGCATAACTGCGCTCTTCCAAAGCTGGAATCACATGTTGTACCAGGTCGTCTCGATAACCTTCAGGTGTCACCGTAGACCTGACAGTCCCTCCGGATGTATCCCCTTCAAAGAAGAACGCACCGAGAATAAAGATGCTTGTCAATCCACACCACACAGTGGCAGACGGCGTGTGCAATACCCTTTAGTGCACAACACGTGGTCTAACAGTACCCTAAACTCCGCAGTTCTGAGTATTCACCGCACCCTGTAGTGTAAAATGTGCCACCTGACTCCAAAGAGTATTACACGGCCACAAGTCATCAACTTCGATCCGTGCCAGAAACCAAAAAGTAAAGTCAGAATTTTGCTGTCAGTCGTGAGTTTTCAGTTGCTGCACCGTCTGTATCTGGTATGGGTACCAGAGTAACATAGACTGCAAAACTTTCCATGCTGTTGACCAGTGGAAGGACAATTCTCGTGACACTGCACGAGCACTAGGACTGCCCAAGTGACGTGCTGCCACACCAAACTCACCTGCGTTTTCAAATTTCATAATCTTCTTCTTTAAACTAATTAAAGACATTGGGCGTCCCGTCACTGCTGTTCACATAAAACATTTTCACTAACAGTGCACGGTTTCTCTTGCCATAGACTGTGCGGCTGGTCCCGGCGGAGGTTCGAGTCCCTCGGGAATGATTGTGTGTGTTTGTCCTTAGGATAATTTAAGTTAAGTAGTGTGTAAGCTCAGGGACTGATGACCTTAGCAGTTAAGTCCCATAAGACTTCACACACATTTGAACATTTTTTCTTACCATAGCCATATTGTCCACTCACGTAATGGTTTATCAAATGACAGCATAAACATCATACCATCACACAAACAGTGTACAGTGAAAGATGTGCACCCGGTGACTAGAATTGAAACTAATTTTTTTCAGCGTAAATCGGTTCCACATTACCGCATTAGCATATCTACCAAGTTTCGCTGCCCAACGATAATTACTACTCACACTGAAACTCTGTGGGCAGCTGCACTTAAACTATAACACCCGTACAAGGGGCTAATACGATCTCCTCACAGACAAGCAATATTCAAATATGATTTCTGAATGACAAATTCGCTGCTTATTATTTCCTTATACGAGGTGCGACAATAAAGTAATGAGACTGATGTGAAGAAAAATGTTGCTTACTGTTTCAGTCAAGTTTAGTGCTGTCTCCTCCAAAGTAGTTCCCTTCTGATTGCACACACTTTTTCCAGTTCTTCTGCCATTGATGGTAGCATTTCTGGAACTCATCTTCTGTAATATTCTTCAAGACCCTCGTCACAGCTTTTTGGGCATCTTGTGTTGTTTGAAAATGGTGTCCCTTGACCGCCGTTTTGACTCTTGGAAATAGAAAAAAAGTCGCACAGAGCGGTATCTGGTGAATAAGGTGGCTGTGGTAGTACTGAAATTTGTTTTGAGGTTAAAAATTGTTGTATTGATGGATCAGTATGGGATGGTGCATTATCATGATGCAGAATCCAATTATCAGCAATGTTGGCACGGGCACGAAGAACTCTTTTACGAAGTCTTTCTAAAATTTCTTTGTAGTAATATTGGTTGACTGTCCAGGAGGCACCCACTCTTTATGAACAATTCCCTTGGAATCATAGAAGAAAACAAGCATGCATTTCACTTTTGACTTTGACATGCGAGCTATTTTTGGTCAGGGTGATCCCTTTAAGCACAATTGCGATCTTTGGCGTTTTGTCTCTGGATCGTACTGAAAAAACTAACTTTCATCACCAGTGATAACACGGCTCAACAATTCTGGGTTGGTTTCTGTTTGCTCTAACAGATCGGCTGCCACATTTTTCCGTGTTTCTCGCTGTTGTGGTGTGAGATTTTTGGGGGCCATTTTTGCACAAATCTTTCTCATACCAAGATCTTCAGTTATTATTAGACGAACCGTTCCTCGATTGATGTTCAGTTCTTCTGCAATCATTTTCACGGATAATCTTCGATCAGATCATATGAGTTCACGCATCCTGGCCAAGTTGACATCCGTCCGTGAGGTTGATGGTCGACCACTGCGGTCTTCATCTTCAACATTCTTTCTACCTTCACTAAACACTTTATGCTAACGAAAAACTTGAGTTCTTGACATAACCTCCTCTCCAAAAGCCTTCTGAAGCTTAACGTAAGTTGTCGTCGCGTTTTCACCCAATTTAACGCAAAAAGAAATGGCATACCATTGCGCAATATAATGCAGTTCCATTTCCGTGACGAGAGACACAAACACATGTTAACATATTACAGCATAACTCATGACTGAGCAGTTGCATCGATGTGCCGCTTCGACTAGAAGAAGTTTATAGACCAAGGTCAAAGATATTGTGCCTACGCAAGCCTGCAAGGTTGCCACATCTTGCAAAGAAAATCAGTCTCATTACTTTATTGTCCCACGTCGTATACAGGTTGTAAGTGGAATTTCTCATGGCTGGTTTGTGTCGTTCTACTGAAATGCTAAACATTTGCATATTCAACTATGTAGCGACCCGGTTGGCCTTGCAGTCTAACACACTGCTTTCCAGGCAGGAAGGAGCCCGATGGATTAGTGTCGAGGTACGATGTAGCAGCCAGTCTGTGGATGGTTTTTAGGGGATTTTCCATCTGGCTCAGCGAATGCAGGCTGGTTCCCCTTATTCTGCCTCAGTTACACTATGTGAGTGATTGCTGCGCAAACACTTTCTCCACGTAAACGTACACCATCATTACCCACCACGCAAACATAGGGGTTACACTCGTCTGGTGTGAGACGTTCCCCGGGGGGATCCTCTGGGGGCTGAACTGCACAATAACTCTGGGTTCGGTGTGGGGCGGCGGTTGGGTGGGTGGACTGCTGTAGCCTGTTGTGGGGTTCTGTACCACTACGGCAGGGCCAAAGCCTCTCCATCGTTTCTAGGTCACCAGTTCCATACAATACAATACAATGTAGCACACTTCATTCCAATTTGACGTGTTTTTGCATACCGCCTTCAAGGTGCTGTGATTTTGAAACTGCTGTGATTTTAATGGCCAGAATTGTAGATTCTATAATTACAGAGGACACATACACTATCCAGTCACATTAATACCACATTTTGTAACACGAGAAGTGCAGGAAGAGAGTCTATCATGTTCTGGAAGGTACGGTCAGGGATGTAGAGCCATGGCGACTTCAGTGCCGTGGCTAGTCGCGGTAGGGCACTCGGTTGAGGATCTATGGCGGGAATGGCCCGATCGAGTTTGTCCCTCAGATTCTCGACTGGGTTTAAATCCTCGGAGTTTCGTGAGTGGGGAAGCACGGTAAACTCATTCTGGTGCTGTTCGAACTACGCACGTTCACTGTGAGCTGTGTGACACATTGCATTGATCTGCTGGTAGATGCCATCATGCCGAGGATCAAGCAATTGCATGTAGGGGTGGACATGATCTCCAAGAATAGCTGCATACTTGTGTTGATCCATTGTGCTTTTCAGAATGACGAGATCACACAGGGAATGCCACGAAAACATTCCCCAGACCATAAAGCATGCAGGGTGTTTGCTTTCAGACGTTTCAATTCATACATGCCAACAGCCAACTGGCCGATGGTGCATAAAACGTGATTCTTGTGGAGGGGCTACCGTCGCCACTCAGTGGACGCCCAGTCGCGATACTGGAGTGCAAATTCCAGTATTCGTCGCCGGTGAACAGTAGGGTGCACGAAGCAGGCGCCTTCTGCGGAGGCCCATACACAGCAACGTTCGCTGTTCTGCCATTGAGGAGGCACTGTTGGTAACCCCATGGTTCATGTGGGCGGCGAGTTCCTCAACGTTTGCACGTCTATTCACCCGTACAGATCTCTGCAGGCTTCGTTCATCCCTGTCATCTCCGGCCCGTGGTGCACCGTCATTGTCTCGGCGCCGGTTTTGGATAGCCCCATTTTGCCGTCTCGGTATACTATAACAATGGAGACACGCTAACAGTTTACAAACTTAGCTGTTTCAGAAATGCTTTCTGTTGTGGCGTAACAAGACAGCTACGCCACACTGAAGTAGCCGAAAGGCACGCGTAATCTCACTTAGGCTAGATAGAGGTCTGAAACAGGATACGTAATGAATGGTAGCAAGAAAAGTGCGTAGCTGCTATTATACTTAACTTTTAATCCGTCATTGGTTTACAACGTTCGTGATGAGACATTTCATACGATAACTATCAAACTATGTAAGGCTATTGGCGCCTTGCTAGGTCGTAGCCATTGACTTAGCTGAAGGCTATTCTAACTGTCTCTCGGCAAATGAGAGAAAGGCTTCGTCAGTGTAGTCGCTAGCAAAGTCGTCGTACAACTGGGGCGAGTGCTATATCGTATCTCCAGACCTGCCTTGCGGTGGCGCTCGGTCTGCGATCACACAGTGGCGACATGCGGGTCCGACATGTACTAAATGGACCGCGCCCGATTTAAGCTACCACCTAGCAAGTGTGGTGTCTGGCGGTGACACCACACTTTCACCCTAGGCCCGCAACCCAGTGATCATGCCCTTCTGGGCGTCAGATAAATCGCCCTATTTCTGCATTAGAACGACGATTGCACTTTTTTCCTCCGACAAGCTTCATATACCCTCCACTGCTAGTGCTGCCAAATGCCGTTTGTGAGTGGTTATTGCACGTTGACGTCGAACATACGCAGTAGACACATTGATGTCACTGGACCGCGTATTACTCTTGAAACAAGACGGAAACTTTTGCTCTGTTTTCAAACTCATATACTTTGAGCTCCATACCTGGGAAGTTTACAATTAGAGTAATCTGCTTCGAATAGTCTATAGCAGGGTTCCCCAACAAAATTTTCTCGAGGACCCCCCTCACCGAACATGATTGGTACCTTGCCGTATCACAATATCAAGTACCTAAAAAAGCCAAATTAAGGGTCTTTTTATAGGTGTTCTACTTTTGGTAATTAGAAAAAACATTGACATATTCATTATTGAAAAAATATTGAGCTTAAAACTTTTTCAATTTAGCCATCATTGTTATTGTTAAATTTTTGATTATTGCTCACAACCTTTGTCTTCAAACTCTGGGTATTTAGTATAACGAACTCCTTAAAAAAAATAAAAATTGAGTATGAACTGAAAATGACAGGAAGATGCTAGACGCATAAGTTAGCGTTTGCTAAATCTCTGCTCATGCAGGAAGCGGCCAAAACAAAAAACTGTTATCATACAAAATATATTTAATATATTTTTTTATTCTAATAGCATCTTGTGGGCCCCTGGGGGTCAGCGGACCACCTGTTAGGAACCACTGGTCTATAGAAAATGAACTTTTTCAGTTGCATATAAATTACAGAGCCCAAAATAAATTTTGTCTGTGCCATTAATGTACGTTTATTTTCAACGATTCAGTTTTTCCTTAACTTCAATAACTTCAATGAAATTTTTCGCTTATTTCTGGAGAGGAACAAGAAATATGGAATACGACTAAGGTTTATTGACAACTAGATTCATTTGGCATCGGGACTCATATCTCATCATACTTCTGTCTTTACGATTTTGAGGATTCGACACCCATGTTTCCTCAGAACCACGAAAACAACAATAACTTTCATAAATATGTTGCATTTAACAGAGCCAGGCATTATTCAGTTAATGTCTGCCCACGTTTAATTATTTTATTTTTAAATGTAACATCCATAAAAACAATAACAGAGAAAAAAGTGATTGTCTACATACAAAAAAAAATGTGAATGTATTCAAATCAGCTCGTGACTAGTTACAAATGTTTAAAATGCAGCCTTGGTAGCTATTTTAACACGGCCTATTTCTTTATTTGTTTATCTCTCTCTCTCTCTCTCTCTCTCTCTCTCTCTCTCTCTCTGTGTGTGTGTGTGTGTGTGTGTGTGTGTGTGTGTGTGTGTGTGTGTGTGTTCTTCATGATTCGTATAAAAGTGGATTTTAGTATAAAACAGTATTTGATGAACGACGTTTGCGTGAATAGGTCAGTTTGTTTTCAGTGAAGCCAATATTTTCTCCGCACGTCCTTTGAGAATAGTTTGAAAATGTTTTCTCGGCCTACTTTTATAAAGTTTCCTGAAATGCATCTGTTCTTGTATATTTAATGTTCAAGATATTCCAGTCTGAAAAAGAATCGTCATTAGTTTCTTTTGCATTAACTTCCTGTTCAGTAAATAAATATTCCTTTTTGTGTCAGAGCTCATAAGACAACATACTCGTCAGACTAAAGAACTACAAACTAAAATCTTATTTGCCGCTACTGAAAAGCAAATAATTCATAATAACCCTTTAGACTCATCCTTCAATTTTCACAACGTTCTCAACGTACGATATTCATCTTTTAAGTGTAATTACAAAACGCTTTTTGTTATTTGAATAACTAATTAATATTTTACTTTTTTATATTTCAGAATCAGATATTAAGAAGAACCTCATAACTCACCTAAGGACCTATGGACCATGCTGAATCTTAGAAGCAACTTTGACTAATATGACCTCAGAATTATTTATAACTCTTTAATGTTAAAAATTAAGATTAATCTACTACTGAAACTACCCTTGATGGATATGTAGCACACAATATGTACCTATGACTAAATAATAAAGTCCTTAAATTTATTAGCTACTGCATAAAATCTGTGGTAAAATGTTCCTTTTTTGGTCTTCTTTTAGCGCTGTGTAAGGAATCTTCAGTTGGATTTTGATTTATCAAGAACCTGCCAACAGGAACTCAACAAAAGAAAAGACAACAGGAACACTCATTAATGAAACATTAGAGTATTTGAAACATGAGTCTCACTTCACTATTTGAAAGCTTAGTAACGCTACTGGCGCAGGGTAATTAATTAATTATTGACTGAATTTCTTGAGTATGCTAGGATTGTGACATATACCTGTAGCTAATGGAATTTAATAGTAACCAAATTTAGTAGTATATGAGGTACTCCATGTAACTGGAATTCTCGCGAAACCTATACTGTTTGGTCCAAAGACTACGTAATTAATAGTGCGGAGAACCTCCTTCACTATCACTACAATATTTTATTTTTGGGAAAGTCTTTCCGTTAAATTCTGACACAATTATAACGTATTTTGTTTTTAATTTTTCCTGAATCATGGTGAATACCTGTTACTGACGAAGGAACACCTCGAGTGCGAGGTTGCAAGTTCGATCTTTAGTAAGGCTCATTTGAAAGCGTCGTCTTAACTATTAAGACAGGAAAAATGTTAACTGCTAATGACTCACCACGTTCATCAGGCGGGCGGCAGAAAATGAGTATCCAGCAGGTGCAGTGATCAACCTTCTGTGGGATGTACACTCACGTTCAGAAAAAAAACAGAACACATTGAAGGACTTTAGATGGAACGTTCATATTCGCAGGACATGTGCATTAATATGTTCTGCAGATATGATTAGCATTTCAGTCACCTCAGTTCAGCATCTGTCCTGTTGCCTAGTAGAAACAGGGTCCGCCATGGGCCCTCATAACTTGTTCCTTGCGTGATGACATCGACGCGTATAAGGTGCGAATGCCGTCCTGTGGTATAGGCGTCCATGCTGCATTCATCTGGTTCCAAAGTTCATCTGTGGTGGTCGGCACTGGTCACAGCGCTGCACCTATCGTTTCACCGTATCCCACACATTTTCGATTGGCGATAAGTATGGTGATCTGGCGGGCCAGGGCAAAAGGCTGACATCCTGTGGCACCAAGAAGGCACGTGTTCGTGCAGCAACATGTGGTCGTGCGTTGTCTCGCTGAAAAATGGCGTCTGGGGCGTTGTGCAGAAAGGGTATGGCTACGGATCGCAGGATGTCGTTCACGAAGGTCACACTGGTCACAGTGCCCTGGACACGCACCAAATGTGATTTGTGGTTGTTCCCAATAGCACCCCACACCATAAGCCCTTGAGCTGGAGCTGTATGTCTTGTGCGAATGCACTCCCCCTGTCTGCGGCCAACCAAAATTCGGACATCATTTTCAAACAAACACAACCTGGATTCGTCGGAAAACACTACCTGATGTCATTCGTGTCCCCAATGACGTCGTTCCGTACGCTTCTGCCGTCTACCATGTTTATGTACATTCGTCAAAGGTAGACGGAAAAAAGGACGACGCGCACGTAACCCAAGCCGTAATAAACGGCTACGGACTGTCAACCCTGTCTGCGATGTGTTCCACTGTTGCACCAGAGCTGAGGAAGACGCAGGTTCGTATGAATGGTGCCAATCTTTCCGGGGGGGGGGGGGGGGGGGCGTGTTCTATGGGCTTCCGTGAACCATCCTGCACACACCCGTTGCACTGGCGAAACAGTTTGTCCCACACGAGCAGCAATTTCTCCAGATAGTAGCATCACATTCTCGCATGCCAATAATACGCCCTCTTTCAAGCCCACTGATTTGGCGGTACGGTTCGCGCATGCGTCTGCGAGGCATCCAGCACTTCTACTCAAGTCACACTGATCTCTTACCTTCGGTTTCTAGTGACAACGAGAGCTGCAGGCACATTGTTATCGGTATGTGGTGTTACGCACGATATCGAAGTCGACATTGATCCCGCGGGCTGACTTAATTCAAATGCTAATCATTTCTGCAGAACGTACTAACATACATGCCCTGTGAATATGAACATCCTGTCTCTAGTCGTTCAAGGCGTTCTGTTTTTTTCTAAACATGGGTGTATGTATTACACTTCACAAAATGGACATCATCACATTCAAGAAACGTTCAGAACAAACCATTGCTTGCGCCTTGAACACCGAATGAAAAACCGCGCGTCGCAGTGATCATGAAGCTTAGCGCCATCAAGATCGAAGGCGAACTCCTTGGGTGTTACAAATCGTGCAGGATGTTCAGATACCCACTTTTAAAGAATACATAAAGAATCATATTGGTGTACGGTGTGATGAGAATGGATGGATTGTGATGACATTCAACCGAATTCAAATCAGCCTGTCGTCGAACTTATCGTGAAACTGCCTATCCATTAGGGAGTAACTGCAGATAGCGTGATAGTAATTATGTTTTGCGGCTCCCTCCGTCGGAGGTTCGAGTCCTCCCTCGGACATGGCTGTGTGTGTTGTCTTTAGTGTAAGTTAGTTTAAGTTAGATTAAGTAGTGCGTAAGCTTAGGGACCGATGACCTCAGCAGTTTTGTCCCATAAGACCTTACCACAAATTTCCAATTTTAATTATGTTTCATTGGCACGGAGTAAACAAACAGCCAGAGGCTCAATCCAGGAGATATGAACTGCAATGTCATACACGTTCTCTAAAGGATTATGATTTTTATACGCAGACAAGGCATCAAACGAAAGCAACTTATTTTGACCAGCTATTGGCCAAAAGCAGTGCTCATACCATACGTGTAGTTTTCTTACGCCCATTTTTCCACGCTTGCTCGCAGTGACGTAAATATTCCCTACTGTCCTTGCAAGATCATGTACACGAGAAAGAATCGTAGGGGACAGAGCACCTCCAACTTCCCGCAGCTCAGTAAATATCTTTCCAGCCAATCTACCATCCACATTAACAGTCGGCATAATTGTATATGAATGCGTTACGGCAATGATGTTAGCTATTCTTGATACAGCTGTTTTGGCACCTCTATTTCCAGGGTTCCTTTCATATGCATTTCCCCTTCAAATCCCCATTGGTCGGAATTGAAAAGAAATTCGTTACTGAACGATGCGGTAAGTTTGTTTATCTCATCTACAAATTTTCGGGCTGATTCCGCAGTTTGCTGTGCACCGTCAAGCTGACACTTTGTTTGAAATGTCGGTATCTTACGTCTTCCAATTCTATAGTATCATTTGAAGTTACTGCCTCCCTTGAAATCACTGTAATCTATGCCGCACGCAGTTTGATGTGCAAAACGTAGTAGGTCGCTCTCTTGCATATCCTGTAAATTGTGTAGAGCGTCCTTGAAACGCGCAAACACCAAATTTTGTAACAAGAGCTCTTTGTCCTCCCTTGAATATCCGTAGTCTTTCTTATGCACTACACTGTCATATTGCTGCGGATGATCTTCCGTGTACATAATTATGTTCGGTAACCACTCCTTGGACAATGATTGTCTTTCACTACGTTTCACTGGAGACGGAATTTGTGGCTCCCTGTCCGACAGGGATGATGAACTACATGGCTCGACACAAGTTTGATTGTCACTTTCACTTGGTAAGCACGTATCATGATCATTGTACTCCTCATCTACATTGTTCGCACAGTCGAACGTATAGAACACCATACGTTCCACTGCCTCATCTTACAGAAATGCTAATATGTCATCTACCACTTCTTTCACACCCTGCGAAATTCCTTGGGGGCCTTTCTGACGAAATGTCAACTTCGGCAACTGTCGTTGTAGATATAACGCGTTGGGTGCTTTGTTTATTGTTGGCGGTGCTCTGCTTTGTAAAACGCCACTATAACACTATAGCACTGTTGTGAGTCACTCATCGACTGAGCAATTCAGCTACGCTTTGTAGATTTGTGCGGTGCTCACCACTGGATACTTCCAGTCCCTACCCCTGTTGCCATTAGCAGCCAATATTGTGGTCGCGTTGTAGGCAATATGTGAGCCGTCGAATATCACAAACATCATTGGCCTTTTGCGACCTCGCACTCAAGGATTTCTTGTGAGATTTTTGGTTAGTTCATTGGGACAATATCGACGTTGTTGTTTGTTCCAAAGACTTACCGTAGTGCTCAGATCGGAAGTTTCAATGACACAGTCCATCAAAACCACTTTGTCTTCCTCGAATCCAATGCCCTGTGATGTGACGGCGGTAGGTAAACCGCTATCATCAACACTACCCAAGGATCACGTAGTGGTGGGATCTGGAGTGTAGTAAAAGTGCATGGCAAAACCAAAGGTGCGACTCAGTGCCCTGTAGGCAGTTAGCTGCGTGTTCTGGTTTGCGTACCAACGTGAGAGAATATGGAGTGCCACACGCACATTTTGTGTGAAAACTCTCGGATAACTTTCACTGATGGAAGCTGCCGCTTGTGAAAGACCTAGACATTGTATCCAGCAATGATCAAATTATGTATTAACGATTAATGCTACAGAACATAAACACATACTTTTATTAGTATCAATGAGCTGAGCTAACCAACACTTCACAGCAATTTGTTCGATGAAAATTGGGAAAGTTATGACATATAGACTCTATACACAGTTATAATAAGTAATAAAACATTAATTACTACTACATCCATATGGCTACAGAAATGTACACTGCTACAGATTATCATATTACAGATACTGTTAACATCTCCTCTGACCAAAAAATCTCTGTGCTTCATTGAATGGCTCAAACACTGCAACAAGAATTAAAAGGAAGCGATAAGCAAATTCAGCCAGAACACTGTAATTCAGACACAGGCACATAGCAAAATGACAGAACCAGGTAAGTGTACACATTACCTATCTTCCTGTGGAAAAATATTCTACTTATAAGACTGACAGTACTGGGGCAAAGAGAGTTCTGCACCACTTTTGACGTAAAATTGATGTCCTAATTAATTAAACTCATCAATGAAACCAGCCCCTCCCCTTAACCTGTTGTTATGCTAATTGATTTATGATCCCCTCGTGGTTGATTTATGATCGCCTGGCGATATCCATTCTCCGGAGAAACCTCTATCCCTCCCCCTCCCCTCCTCTTCTCCCACCCACCCACCCTTCCCAGTTCAGTGCTTAACCAATTTTCCCCTCTGGGAAATCACTCAGCCTTCCTCCTCCCCATCCCTCTCCTCCTGGGAACGATGCACTGTGATGTCGTCAGTCATACGACCACACCGCTGCCTGAGAGATCGATCCGTTGGATGCAGTCCTCTCGACAAACGGAACAGAAGAACGTCTGTGCTAGCCAAAGAGTACACAGCCAGTCGCAGTACTTATGCTCGCCGAGAGCTGCCGCTAGGCCACATCATGTGTAGCAGGGCTGTAGTGCAGTTGTGCCAGTCTACAGTTCGTAGCTGTGCTCAGTAGTCAGCCAGCGCTGATGTTAGTCAGTCATCGTCTGCAGCTCAGTCCTTGCCGTCATCAAGTCTTTGTAGCTCCGTTACAAGTTAGTCTTCAAATTCACCAGATTCGACATTCAAGATTACGAGAGGTTAATTCGTCACTGCAAGATTTGTGACTTGTAAATTATGTCATTCTACAGACGCTTAGTCTAGCCGCGACTTCTATAATTGTCAAACAAGAGATCATGGACTACAACAAAGTACTAAATACTTTCTTAATTTGTACTCCTGCTAATTAATTGTGTTTTCCTGTTGTAACTACCAAGCAGTCTTGGCATAGTAGAACCCACGTTTCCACCTCCTTGGATACGTCATATTTGCTACCTCATGTTGATGGACTCAGTTATGGTGAAGATCGAGAGCCATCATGCACCATGTTTGACATTAACTGGCGGGAAGTAGCTCAGTTGCAATACCTCCACTCTTGTGACATTATCTCATACCCCACTGGTGAATAATGGAGCAGTTAGATCAAAATCCTTACTGCATCAACTCCACAACCCATTGGTTGCCTGGAAATATTGAGGTACTTCTGATTGATTGCGACAACTTTCCTGCATATTTGCTGTAAAATATCTCATTAAACTGATTGACTGTGCAGAAAAAAGCTTGCTTAATGTTGTGTCTAGACAAAACAGCCTAGACACAATGAGAGGAAGCCGAAAGGCACACTCTAAGCTAAAGCAGGATGGCGTGAGGTCTGAAACAGGATACGTAATGAATGCTATAAAGAAAAGTACGTAGTTTCTGGAATACTTAACTTTAATCCATCCTTTTGGTACATCTGGAGATTGTGGCGATACAAGTGAGACTCTTTAGATACATGCAATTTTACTAATGGCGCCTTGCTAGGTCGTAGCCATTGACTTAGCTGAAGGCTATTCTAACTATCTGCTCTGCAAATGAGCGAGGTTTCGTCAGTGTGCATCGCTAGCTACGTCGTCCGTACAACTGGGGCGAGTGCTAGTCCGTATCTCGAGACCTGCCTTGTGGTGGCGCTCGGTCTGCGATCCCTGACAGTGGCGACACGCGGGTCTGACATGTACTAATGGACCGCGGCCGATTTAAAACTACCACCTAGCAAGTGTGGTGCCTGGCGGTGACACCACACTTAAAACACTCACTATAACCCATATCTGACGAAAAATAGCCTTCTGAGCGTGCCGTCCACTGACTACAGGTGTGCTGGAAACCGTGCTGGCCAGGACATCATGTCTCTGCACGCACGCCAGTCGAGAAAGGCCCGTACATGCTTTGATCGCGCTAGCAGTTGCCCATTCGTCTCCCGTAAAACCTATCTCACGCGGAGTAAGGTTCTCTGCAAGTTTACCAGATGGTGCACATGACTGTCAGCTAGCAGCCGAGGGTGATGGCTACTTCAAACGCTGAACCTCATTCAGAGTGGTCGAAATTGCGACAGAATTATAAAACTGCTGTTGATGTAAAGATATGTCAATAGTTCATGAAAATGCCCATTATCACTATAAAAATAAAGTGTAATTTCTTCCACATATGCTATTCCAAATCCACAGTAATTCTCATTCCTCTAGCTATCGATGGCTCTTAAATATTATGTCGTTTCACTGAAAACAATCTGTAGTCTCTTGAATATCCTGGTAGATATAGAAGCTTCGCACATTAATCTTATGACGAAATACTCTCCCCTTTGCATGCTGTCATTTGCCAAAATCCTGTTTCAATATCCGAAATTGTTTACAATATACGAGGATTTTTATGAATATTTCATTCAGGCTTTCTCGCTGGTGAGTGAGCGCAGGAAGAAGGACTTTATGTACGACCCATTTACTCAAGATTGGTGATAGACTGCTAGATCCTTCAAAGTTTAAAGAAAGATTGAATATGTTAGTTACATTTCATATGGAGCAACATATGTCCTAACATGCGCCAAATGCAAATTCATAGCGACCTCTTTTTCTTTTCATAGCAAACTTTTCGAAATTCTTGCAGTAGTGTAGCTAAAATATGACTGTTAACGAAATGATATGCAGTTCATCATGAAGCTGAGAATTAAAGCTATATGACCTGCAAGAATCAAAATTTTTTGCCAAACAGTTTCTTTACAGTCCTTTTTTTTTTGTTTATTTGGCCTTTGAGTGTGTACTCAATTTAGCCATCGGCAACACGTAGTGACAATGTACACATAATTTAATAAACAAATACAGAAATGCATATTTACAAGAATAAAAAGCTTAACTGTTACAGTTTTGTACATAATGTTTTAAAAATTGAATTGAATTGGAAAATAATTAAAAGTGTCTTGGCTTACAATTCACACCAATTCTGAAAGATCTTCATCAGCAAGACATATTTATAATTTACGTACACCATTAAAACCTACAGATTGTGACCAGTACTCTTGATGAAGTTAACTATCACCTTATATAGACGAACGTCTTTAGTACACAAAAGAGAAGAAGCTGAGCTGATTGAGGAATATGGTAGCCCATACTCAGCAATGTCTTGAGAAAGACCAACCGTTCACGGTCAAATTTGGGGCGCATAAATAAGATGTGGTTGACATCAACTTCCGACTCAGGATCACACTCACATGCTGGTGAACTGTAAACGTTGATCCGATGTAGATGTTGTGGGAAAGAGGCATGATCGAAGCGGAGTCTTATGATGGTAGAAATTGTGGCTGCATTGGAGCTCGGGGACCTCTCAGAACACAAAGATCTCATCAAGGTATGTGAAGCAGCATGACAAACCATGCCACACGCCATCTAGGAAATGGTGCCAAGTCTGGGCAGCAGTCCTAAGACCAAACGTTATAAACATGCTCTCAAAGAGCCAGAAAGGAGGGGGGGGGGGGGGGGGGGAAATCATGGTTTTTTTTTTTTTAAAGTACGTTCTCAGGTGCCGCAGGGATCTGCATGCATGCCTTCCCACAGTCAGTTTTGCTAAACATAGTCATGCCTGCCAAGGCATGGCTAAAGTCCAGCAGGTGCAGCAACAGATATCTGTCTGGCACTGTCCTTGAATTTAGCATATGGTAGTGCCCACATGGCCAGTATGAATGATCCTTTTTAGGCACCAAATGTAAGGTGGAAGACCACAGGCTGCTTGATATTTGGGCAACACCATGTTACAACATTCCTTCGAACTTGGATTTTGAACCATCAACCTGTCGGGTGGAAGGCGACATTGGTGGCATGGGACAGGAGGTATGGGATAGTAATAATATGGTGGAGCACTGAATGCTTGACGCCTACAGCGCCCCAGTTGAGCGAATTAGCTCTGGACATTTGTTTAGAACATCTGTGAATGGTATAGAGCAGCCATGGGTTCAATGGTGAAGAAGGCAGTCTGCCATTGCTATCCTGTTATGTTCAGACTGGGCATTTGTTATATCCACAAGCAGCTTGTAGTGTCGGAGGAAATTGGCACCCAGGATCAGCTCACTGACATCAGCCATAGTGATCTTTCACATGAATGAGCGGCGCAATCCAGAATCCACATTTTGATGTTGAGTGCCATACATTTTTATGGCGGAATTATTTACCTCCGTGAGACATAGTGTTTTGGCCTTCCTGCTGTCTTCCTGCATGGTTCTGGGAGAAATTGATAAATCCGAACTAGTATCTATGAGGTACTTCACACCCCACGCCATTCTGCCATAAACAGATGCTTCGACAAAGCATTGCAACAAGGTGCATCTAGGCCCGGTTGGTTGCAGCTAGCATTTGGGTGCGAGCAAGGGGCGTGGCACTTAGTCGCTTCATTGACAAAATGGGTGTGATACCAGCAGATGTCACTTGGAGAATGATCCGACATTAGCAGGGTACCGTGGTAGTAGCTGTTTCTGCATCACTAACTGCACAAGCCACGCTGCCCATGATGTGGTCTGCTGCTGCTGCAATGTATGCTGCCCTCTTGCTGTGAGCGTGCCAACCAGTTGACCTGTGTGCTGAGTGCTGTCACCTGGGTGGCCAAGTTCTGCACAAGGTGCTGCAGGGTGATGTCGACTGTTGAGGCTGATGCTGTGCTTAGTACCGCTGCCAGGGCATCATGCTGCAGGAAGATGTCCATTGCCAGGCCTGGAGGAAGCATGTGTCACCACGAAGTGAAGACAGCTGCAGATGCCATGCTTGGTGCCATTGCCAGGGTGACATGCACCCTGTCTGCAAGATCCGCTAACGCGTCCAGTTGCATGTCAGTCGGCATTGCTATATCTGCTTGCACCTAAGCAAGACAGCGCACGACAGCGAACCTGGAACCATGTCCAACTGCACAAGGCTCTGCACGTGGAGCAGGAACTGCGAGGACCTCCAGTTGTGGCATTCTTGTCAGCGCAGCAGTTGTTGTACTCGCTGCTCCTCGGATGACGAAATCTGGCGTATCAACTCTTCCTCAAGCTGTTTGTAGGAGGACTGTGTCGGTGGGGCAGCTCTCGCACTTTGGCCGCGAAATTCTGGTCCATCTAACTCACGTCATGTACAAATTTGCGAGGTCGCATGTGATATTATTGCGTAGTAAGACTGACTCCACTTGCCTAAACCACGTGAATGGGTCACAGGGTCAAAAAGGAGAGGGGGGGAGGGGGCAGCCTAACCAACAAACATCCAGTGCTGGTTGCTGCTCCTGCAGCAATAGAGGGCGGCAGTGTGGCCCTGCTTTGTGTACACGAATTTTCATGGGCTGACTCTGGGTGGGCAGGGTCTATGCACATGGCCATGCCTGTAGCTCGCTTTCCAGGAACCAATTACACGCCAACATCTCCTCTAGTTGCGTTTGGAGATCCTCCATAGCAGCCATTGTCCTATTGTACTAAGCTGAGACACTAAAAGTACTGAGACACACTCCAGGAAAATACACACAAAAAGGAATAATCGTTCAAGGCCCAAATGTTGTCCGCGCGAGACTACTGGCGAGCACAGAAACTTTCGAAAGTGAGTCCAATCGCGGTTCCTGATCACTCACCCCGAACGAGTCGGTCACCGCGTTTTTTGCCAAGCAGAAATCACGTCAGGGTCACCGCTGAAGTGTGCGAGTGGTTTTTGCTGCTTACAAAATTGTCATACTGTGAGCCAGCTTACTGCAGCGCCCAAGTGCTAAGTCCAAGCTCTAGACACTAGCACTTGGGCGCTGCAGTAAGCTGGCTCACAGTATGACAATTTTGTAAGCAGCAAAAACCACTCCCACACTTCAGCGGTGACTCTGACGTGGTGTGACAGTAAAGTAATGAAACTGATTTTCTTTGCAAGATGTGGTAACCCTGCAGGCTTGCATATGCACAATATCTTTGACCTTGGTCTACAAGCTGCTTCTAATCCAAGCGGCACATAGATGCAACTGCTCAGTCGTGAGTTGTGCTGTAATAAGTTAATACGTGTTTGTGTCTCTTGTCACGGAAATGGAACCGCATAATATTGAGTAACGGTATGCCTTTCTTCTTGCGTTAAATTGGGTGAAAACGCGACGACATCTTACAGTAAGCTTTAGAAAGCTTTTGGAGAGGAGGTTATGCCAAGAGCTCAAGTTTTTCGTTGGCATAAAATGTTTAGTGAAGGCAGAACGAATATTGAAGATGAAGACCACAGTGGACGAGTATCGACTTCACGGGCGGATGTCAACTTGGCCAGGGTGCGTGAACTCGTACGGTCTAATCGAAGATTATCCGTGAAAATGATTGCAGAAGAACTAAACATCAATCGAGAAACGGCTCACCTAATAATAACAGAAGATCTTGGTATGAGAAAGATGTGTGCAAAAATGGTCCCCAAAAATCTCACACCAGAACAGTGAGAAACACGGAAGAATGTGGCAGCCGATCTGTTAGAGCAAACGGAAATCAATCCAGAATTGTTGAGTCGTGTTATCACTGGTGATGAAAGTTGGTTTTTTCAGTATGACCCAGACACAAAACGCCAAAGTTCGCAATGGTGCTCAAAGGGATCACCCAGACCAAAAATAGCTCACATGTCAAAGTCAAAAGTGAAATGTATGCATATGTGCTTCTTTGATTCCAAGGGAATTGTTCATAAAGAGTGGGTGCCTCCTGGACAAACAGTTAACCAATATTACTACAAAGAAATTTTAGAAAGACTTCGTAAAAGCCGTGCCAACATTGCTGATAACTAGATTCTGCATCACGATAATGCGCCATCCCATACTGCTCTGTCAGTACAGCAAGTTTTAACCTCAAAACAAATTTCAGTACTACCACAGCCACCTTATTTACCAGATATCGCTCTGTGCGACTTTTTTCTATTTCCAAGAGTCAAAACGGCGGTCAAGGAAAACGATTTTCAAACAAGACAAGATGTCCAAAAAACTGTGACGAGGGTCTTGGAGGATATTACAGAAGATGAGTTCCAGAAATGTTACTATCAACAGCAGAAGTGCTGGAAAACGTGTTTGCAATCAGAAGGGAACCACTTTGAAGGAGACAACAGTAAACTTGACTAAAACTGTAAGCAATATAAACTCGTAATATTCACTCCCGGAATGTCCGCAAGGGCGATCACCCTACCGTGTTGAACGGTTCGACCACTAATCCCGGAGGGTACACACTCCTCAGTGATGGGGCCCGCAGTGGGCGCAGAAGGACAATGGACGCGAGAACGGCGGAGGGTGCGATTGGTCTCCCGTCTCGCAGATACTGTTTAATTCGCGAGCGCGAGAAACGTAGCGAACGAGTGGTGGCTGTCGGGTTTGCGTACGCGACGGTGACGAGCGCCCGTTGTGCTCGACCCGCATGGACCGCGGCTCGCGAAATCGTGGAACGGCATAGACGTCCGTGAGGTATCGGCTGGTAGCTCGCACTGCTGTCGCTCTTTGTGTCCTGCGCGCCCATGGGCGCCGCTTCCTTGTCGAGCTTTGGCGTAACGGCACTTCTGCGTGGTGGCACCTGCGGGCGAATGTCGGCTCGTTGGCAGTGTCGTCTGCAATTGCTGTGCTGTCGTCCACGGCTGTGGTAATGGCTGCCACAGAGGAATTATTCGTTCGTTCGTTGTTTCTGTTATTCACTGTTACCGTGATTTGTTGTGTAGTACTCAACGGTCTCAACGCTCGCTGCTCTCCGTAGACAAAGTACACTACTGGCCATTAAAATTGCTGCACCAAGAAGAAATGCAGATGATAAACGGGTATTCATTGGACAAATATATTATACTAGAATTGAAATGTGATTACATTTTCACGCAGTTTGGATGCACAGATACTGAGAAATCAGTACCCAGAACAACCACCTCTGGCCGTAATAACGGCCTTCATACGCCTGGGCGTTGAGTCAAACAGAGCTTGAATGGCGTGTACAGGTACAGCTGCCCATGCAGCTTCAACACGATACCACAGTTCATCAAGAGTAGTGACTGGCGTATTGTGACTGGCCAATTGCTCGGCCACCATTGATCAGACGTTTCCAGTTGGTGAGAGATCTGGAGAATGTGCTGACCAGGTCAGCAGTCGAACATTTTCTGTATCCAGAAAGGCCCGTACAGGACCTGCAACATGCAGTTGTGCAGTATCCTGCTGAAATGTAGGGTCTCGCAGGTATCGAATGAAGGGTAGAGCCACTGGTCGTAACACATCTGAAATCTAACGTCCATGCGAACAAGAGGTGACCGAGACGTGTAACCAATGGCACCCCATCGCCAGTATGGCAATGGCGAATACACGCTTCCAATGTGCATTCACCGCGATGTCGCCAAACACAGATGCGACCATCATGATGCTGTAAACAGAACCTGGATTCATCCGAAAAAATGACTTTTGCCATTCGTGCACCCAGGTTCGTCGTTGTGTATACCATCGCAGGCGCTCCTGTATGTTATGCAGCGTCAAGGGTAACCGCAGCCATGGTCTCCGAGCTGATAATCCATGCTGCTGCATACGTCGTCGAACTGTTCGTGCAGATGGTTGTTGTCTTGCAAACGTCCCCATCTGTTGACTCAGTGATCGAGACGTGGCTGCACGATCCGTTACAGCCATGCAGATAAGATGCCAGTCATTTCGACTGCTAGCGATACGAGGCCGTTGGGATCCAGCACGGCGTTCCGTATTACCCTCCTGAACTCACCGATTCCATATTCTGCTAACAGTCATTGGATCTCGACCAACGCGAGCAGCAACGTCGCGATACGATAAACCGCAATTGCGATAGGCTACAATACGACCTTTACCAAAGTCGGAAACGTGATGGTACGTATTTCTCCTCCTTACACGAGGCATCACAACAACGTTTCACCAGGCAACACCGGTCGAATGCTGTTTGTGTATGAGAAATCGGTTGGAAACTTCCCTCATGTCAGCACGTTGTAGGTGTCGCCACCGGCGTCAACCTAGTGTGAATGCTCTGAAAAGCTAATCACTTGCATGTGACAAACCTATAGCGATTTGCTTCTCGTATCGAAACCGTAACGGCGACCGATCAGTAGTAGAGGCGCGAGCCGACCTGTGTGAGTCATATTTAACTGAAATTACACTGAAGAGCCAAAGAAACTGGTACACCAGACTAATGTGTAGGGCCCCCGCGAGCACGCAGAAGTGCCGCAACACGACGTGGCATGGACTCGACCAATATCTGAAGTAGTGCTGGAGGGAAATGACGCCATGAATCCTGCAGCGCTGTCCCTAAACCCGTAAGAGTACGAGGGTAGGTGCAAATCTCTTCTGAACAGCACGTTGCAAGCCATCCCAGATATGCTCAATAATGTTCACGTCTGAGACGTTTGGTGGCCAGCAGAAGTGTTTAAGCTTAGAAGAGTGTTCCTGGAGGCACTCAGTAGCAATTCTGGTCATATGGCGTGTCGCATTGTCCTCTTGGAATCCGTCGGAATGCATAATTGACATGAATGGCTGCAGGTGATCAGGCAGGATGCTCACGTACGTGTCACCTGTTAGAGCCATATCTAGGGGTCCCATATCACATCAACTGCACACGCCCTACACCATTACAGAGCCTCCATCAGTTTGAACAGTCCCCTGCTGACATGCAGGACCCATGGATTCATGAGGTTGTCTCCATACCCGTACACGTCCATCCGCTCGATACAATATGAAACGAGATTCGTTCGACCACGCAGCATGTTTCCACCAGTCATCAATCGTCCAATGTCGATGTTAGTGGGCCCAGGCGAGGCTTAAAGCTCTGTGTTGTTCAGTCATCAAGGATCCACGAGTGGGCCCTCTGCTCCGAAAACCCATATCGATGATGTTTCGTTGAAGGGTCCGCACGGTGACCCTTGTTGATGCCCCAGCATTGAAATCTGCAGCAATTTGCGGAAGAGTTGCACTTCCGTCACGCTGAACGATTCTCCTCAGTCGTCGTTGGTCCCGTTCTTGCAGGATCTTTTTCCGGGTGCGGCGAAGTCGAAGATTTGATGTTTTACCAGATTCCTGATATTTACGGTACACTCGTGAAATGGTCGTACGGGAAAATACCCACTTCATCGCTACCTCGGAGATGCTGTGTCCCATCGCTCGTGCGCCGACTATAACACCACACTCAAACTCGCTTGCATCTTGACAACCTGCCATTGTAGCAGAAGTAACCGATCTACCAACTGTACCAGATACTTCTTGTCTTATATAGGCGCCGCCGACCGCAGCGTGTATTCTGCCTGGTTACATATCTCTGTATGTGAATACGCATGCCTATACCAATTTCTTTGGCGCTTCAGCATATCTGGCGTTAGAGATCTCCGAGAGAGTTCTGGATTCGAAGATGTGATAATATAATATATTCTTAAGATTTCATTCACATAATGTATTCACCACTTACAATAACAAAAAAGTTGGTCGCATATTGAAAATTCGATAACGTCTTGGGAAAACGCATTTTCGTAGTGTCCATATATCGTCTTAATAACTTGTTGCCGCAAATAAAACTAAAATCAAAACGTAGTGTAACTCTTCCAGAACACACAGACGCAGTTACCATATTTATAAAGTAAATGGTTTGCCTGTTTGAGGGAGTTGGATGAAAAGTAAGATTATGCGTGTTTTCCGAGCAGGAAGTGGCATCTCTGTTCCGCGCCTCCATGTGCTCCTGCCGAAGTCTGAACTTTGAACTAATTTTGAACCGACTCTACAGTCGGTGGGAGCAGCCAGCGAGGAGAGCAAGCACAGAGCAACGAAGTATCGAGCCGCTTCGGTCAGCTAACAAATAGTTATCGATTAAATCAAACAATGGAAACTTCAAGTAGAAATATCAACAATGTAGGGAAAGACAGATTGCTGTGATAGTTATTGATTACGTTCACAAAGTAGCTTTTATAATTTGGCTACAGAATTTCTTCGTAGTTATGCCTGCCTCAGCGAGATTTTCGTGAAGTTCAAACAAAATCGTTTGTCGTTCCAGAAATCATCGATGGTAACTTGGTTCAACCAGTATGAGACTTCCCATGAGGCAGCTCCCTTAGGAGTATCAAAAAGACTGTGCGAGATTCGCCTCCTCAGGGGATACCGCCTTAACGTAGCACTGTCCGTGCGGGCAAGGAGGTTTGCGCGCTCTGGATCCAGAGGGCTATGCCGGCGGTAGCGTAGCTACCAGCAGGGCCACCCATGCCGGACCGGACAAGCCAAGGGGGGGGGGGGGGGGGGGGGGGGGATCCAGACGAAGTGTGTCCCACAACGACCTATCTCCTGTCTGATCCTATCCTAAGCCTATCCCTCTCCCTTATCATTCTTAACATCCTACACCATAAGGCAGGGAGGGCTCTAGAGGCATGGTGAAGCCAGTCTCCCTAAGGGAGTAAACCCAATACAAATCACCTACTGCCTTGCAGTTGGTAGAGGGACCTACAAAGGCTAAGGATGCCTGAACATGGAGCCAGCTACCCTGGGAGCAGTAAGAGGCAACCCCCAAAAAAAGTTGGGCGGAAGATTAACAATCTCCCCCTGTAAAACATCAATTGTTGCGAATGCTAGCAAAGGAATAAGCCGGACAGATGTTTCGATGACGACCCCAGCAAAACAAAAAAGGATAAGAGATATGTACGTAGGAACATGGAATGTGCGGAGCCTATACCAAGCTGGAGCCCTACGTCAGCTGCTAACACAAGCAAACAACTACAGTATAAAAATATTGGCTCAACAAGAAATTAGGTGGAAGGGGAGTGACATAATGGATGCAGGAAATTTCACTATCTTCTATAGTGGTGGGAGGATGAATACCTTTGGAACAGGTTTTGTGGTCGCTAAAGAACTGAAACAAACATGCGGTGATGTGCTTCCGACCAATCAATGAACGGATGTCCATATTAAGATTAAGGGGAAAATTTTTCAACATTACAATCATAAATGTACATGCACCCACAGAGGAGGCAGATGAACAACAAAAGGACGAGTTTTACAGCAAGGTAGAACAACTGTATGATCAGGCTCCCAAATATGATGTCAAGATATTAATAGGAGACCTGAACGCAAAAATAGGAAAAGAAGAGTCCTTTCAGCCAACCATAGAAAGACATAGCCTCCATGAAATATCAAACTACAATGGACTTAGGGCTGTAGATTTTGCTATAAGCAAAAACATGACTGTCGGCAGTACATGTTTCCCACATAAAAAATACACAAAGAAACATGGATTTCACCAGATGGGCAAACCAGAAATCAGATAGACCATGTATTGATTGATCGGAGACACGGATCAGACATAATGGATGTTAGGAGCCAACGTGGAGCTGACTGCGCATTCAGACCACCATCTACTGATAATTACATATAGACAAAGGATCTCACTATTGAGTAAACAAAAAGGCCACAAAGAAAACGTTTGACATTAAGAAACTAAAGTTAGAAGAAATACGGAGAGAGTATCAGATGAAAATAAAAGAGAGGATTAAGAATGAGACCGACACATCAAATGAACATATAGAAGTAACGTGAAAACGTTGTAAGACTGCAATCCTCGAGGCAGCTGGAGAGGTTTTAGGACATGAACGGGCTCAAAGAAAGGAAGATTGATTTGACGAAGAATGTATGAGAAGAAATGAGGAACGTAATGTAGTACGAATGAAATTATTGCAGAGAACAACTCGAGCAAATCTGAATGAATATAATGAAAAGGGCAGTATAGCAAAGAGGGTCTGCAGACGGAAGAAAAGAGCACTAGAAAAGAAAAAACTGGAAGAAATTGAACAGCTAGGAGAAGAGAAGCAAAGTCATGAAATGTACCAAAAGGTTAAAGAAGGAAAGACGGATTCCAAGCCACAACAAATATGTGTAGGAACAAAGAAGGGGATTTGACAGGGGAGAGTAATAAAATACTTGACAGGTGGGCAGAATACTTCCAAGAGTTACTGAACCCAAAAGTAGAAGGGTTAGAACGAGAAGAACAGGTGGAACTAACTTACTATGGACCAGAGGTTTTAACACCAGAACCTACACTGGGGGGAAGTGATGCAAGCCTTTTAAGACCTTAAAAAACAATAAGCCACCTGGAGAAGATCAGATCCAGGCCGAACTTCTCAAGTATGGTGAGGAAACGCTGTGGAAAACAATTCATAAAATAATACTGGATATCTGGCAAGAGGAGAGCATGCCAAAGGAGTGGAAAACAACTATAATGTTTCCCATACATAAAAAAGGAGATAAATTGAACTGCCAGAACTATCGAGGAATCTCTCTACTAAATACTATACATAAAGTTTTCTCCAAGATTTTAACCAGCAGGCTTACTCCATACGTAGAAGAGAGAGTTTGAGACTATCAGAGTGGCTTTAGAAGAAATAGGTCAACAACTGACCAGATATTCACATTGCGCGTGCTACTTGAAAAATGTTACGAACATCAAGTTAACATACACCAGTTTTATATCGACTTTAAACAAGCCTATGATAGTATCTCAAGAATGGTATTGAAGAATGTAATGGAAGAGGCTGGAATACCTAAGAAGCTCATTAAACTTTCTATGATGACCCACAGCGAAACCAACTGTAAAGTAAAAATACAGAGCGAAATCTCCAGAGAAGACGGGACTTAGGCAGGGTGACAATATCTCCTCATTGCTATTCAACCTTTGCCTAGAAAAAGTCATAAGTCAGATAAAATAAAGGAGGAACCTTCTTAAATCGTTCACTGCAGTACCTAGCCTATGCTGACGATGTAGCATTACTCGCACGAAACACTGCTGTGCTAGGCGAAGCCTATCAACAACTGGAGAAAGGTGCAAGGAAACTTGGCTTGACAGTCAACATGAAAAGACGAAGTATATGGCAATGACCAACCAACAAAACCTACCAAATCTCAGGATAGCCGACAGGGAGTTTGAAAGGGTGAGAAACTTCAAACACCTTGGGTCGACTGTCACTGAGAGAAATGACATTGGCATAGAGGTGAAAGCCAGAATAGCAGCAGGTAACAGATGCTACTTTGCCGCATTACCCATGCTTAGGAGTTCGCTTCTATCACGTAAATCCAAAACCCTCATTTACAAAGCAATTATAAGACCAGTTGTTATGTATGGTGCCGAGACGTGGACCATGACTGTAAATGAGGAAAGGATCCTTAGCATATGGGAGAGAAAGGTGCTATGTGAAATATATGGCCCAGTATATGAGCAAGAATGTTGGCGCATTCGTACGAATGCAGAACTACAACACCTTTTTGAAGAATCTGACATTGTTACTACCATTAAAATAAGAAAACTGCGGTGGGCAGGGCATGTGGTCAGAATGGAAGAATACAGAGCATGTAAGAGGATTTTTAATGGCAAGGCTGGAGGCAGACGGCCGAGGGGACGCCCCAGAAAGAGATGGGTGGATGGAGTTGAAGAAGACATGAAAAAGCTGGGTGCCAGAGGATGGAGGCGGAAAGCCATGGACCGGATAGAATGGCAGGATATTGTGATGCAGGCCAAAGCCCTCGAAGGACTGTAGAGCCGAGGAGTAGTAGTAGTAGTAGTAGTCAAGTGCGACATTCGAGTTTGCCTGAACGTTTAGCTGTGAAGTAGATCTGATAGCGGTGGATTCTGCGCAAATTGACTGAAATTCAGAAACAGTCTCGTGTCGATCACTGTGAGGAAATGCTCACAACATTCGACCAAGGAAATGTAAAATCCGAAGGCTCATATAACATAGGAAAAGGAGAATCAAAACGACGAAGCATTTCAAAGAAAATGATAGCTTTCTTCTCTGCGCATCGTGCACGCGTGACAACTTTTGGTTTAGAGCATCGAAGAACAGTTAATGCTTAATGGTAAACAATAACTTATTTGCCTCAAGTCAACGATGAAATCAAGAAACACAACTGAAAACGTCGCATCGTTCTTCACGACAATGTCAGCCACAACACAGCACAAAAACATTTGATTATTCTATGGAGAAAAGTATCGACAAAGACAAAATTTATGTGGACAGTGATTTTCATCACCTCAAAAAGTTGTTGAATCCTTCCAAAATTATGTTTTTGAGGTATCGTACCAACATCATGGTAGGAAAAGTGTCCAGAACCAGTTCGAATGCATGTAAAAGTGGAACAAGTACCGTATTTGAGAAACGATAAAAGGAGTAGCATAAAAATGTTTTTCTCTCATTGGTTTTGTAAAATCTTAAAAGGCAGCCTTCGTAACTTATTAGTGTCACGTAAAATAAATGCATAATTCTTGACTTGACATTTGAATTAATACATTTTTTCCAGTTAGATTTCTCCAGTTTTTGTAAGCAACTGGCGATCTAATGTAGAGATCACTCCAGTGCGGGATCTCTGTACTGTAACAGTAAATCGCCTGTGGAGGAGGAAGGTAATTTATGGACGTCACGGAATAGCCTATAAAATGGCAACGAGAAGTTGCTGAAACAGCCCCGCTGCTTAACAGTACTACGTCTGTACTCGGTACTTGACGTGTTATGTGATAAAGCTTGCTGTCTCACAATTATGAATTCTAAACGTCACACAATTTATGTAAGTTTGAAGCTATTAATAATGATCGTATTTAAAGCGACGCTACGTCAAATGTAGTAATTAGCACTGCTACAAGAAGTTGTGTCTGTGATCTCGAGACATGAAATTAATCTAGGTTGTGCGACTGTTGTAGGGTAGTTTTCCGGGTCTTTATGTCTGTCTCATTTAGGATATCGGCTATCTAATAATTCGTCGCGTAAGTCGCTATCGCTGAAGGCATAGGTCCTGCCGTCAACATCAAGTTTCGTTGAAAGTTAAGAGTTGGTACGTTGTGGATGGACACTGCATTGACGTGTAGGTGGACTGAATAGCCTTTCTGGCGTTTACATGTGTGTTATATCATGCTACCGAGGTCAGATACTTCGAAGGCATCCGATCACCACTTTTTTTTATACAAGTGGAATTCAGGTGATGATTTGGTCATGTTTAAGGTATCCACCCTGAGTAAATGAACGTGGTAACTGTCAGCTTTGTCTATAACTATCGTGTCATTATAATACGTGATAGGACACCTACGATTATTGCACGTATTGCCATGGCAAGCTTTTTGTTGTGTTTAAATCTACATTGGCTGTACTGTGTCATACGTTGAATGCAGGAACTATACCGTGATCTCTGTTGGTTCATCATACTATACCATGATGGTCAACCGCAGTGTAAACAAATGAGAACTTGGACTATACGCGGAGAAACGAATGGAGGAGGAGGGGGAGATTAGCGTTAAACGTCCCGTCGGCATCGAGGTCATTAGAGACGCAGCACAAGTTCGG
Source organism: Schistocerca piceifrons (assembly GCF_021461385.2). Taxonomy (NCBI): domain Eukaryota; kingdom Metazoa; phylum Arthropoda; class Insecta; order Orthoptera; family Acrididae; genus Schistocerca; species Schistocerca piceifrons. The sequence goes on along the minus strand of NC_060139.1, from coordinate 1,025,659,806 downwards.
ATCAGTGAACGATGGGGAAGGGAATCGGCGATGCCCTTTCAAAGAAACCATCCCGACATTTGCCTGAAGGAAACCACGGAAAATCTAAATCTGGATAGCCGGACGCGGGTTTGAATCGTCGTCCTCCCAAGTGCAAGTCCACTGCACCACCTCGCTCACTGAGACGAACGGAGGGAGGAACAAGCCCCACCTCCCTGTCACAAGTTTGGCAGCCAAATTTGGGATAGGATTAGAGTAGCCATCCGTCCCGATACATTGGGGCCATCACCGTTATGGATCTTCTTGTCCCGACATGACTCAATTTTCTGCGACTTTGCAAAATACTGTTACAAGCTTGGCTCAAAGTAATACCATCTGTTAGCGCAACATGTAAATGTAGCCTCAGTTAGTTTTATTTATGTCAACAAGTTTACGTTGATAAGGTCGTCCCACAGATGGTGTTGCATGTTGCGTATCCTGTATCGACGATACAATCACCTTGTAGTTCATTCCAGAAAATACCTGACTTCTGCAGTAGTACGGGGCTGGAACTATTTTAAGCGGAAGAATCGGGCAGTTCCCATTTGAATAGCGATGTGATAAAAGATTCTTTCTAAACCTAATACGAACAACGAGTGCAAGTCAGTATTTCTGGAAGTGTTTACTGCAAGTAAATAAGGCATGAAGTTTATAGCGACAAGTACTTCGATTATTAATGTGTTACTGTCGACTGTTTAACTTGTAATAAACTGATCTTATCATAACTTACGAAAATACCTAAGAATGGAAAGAGAAAGTGCCACTCTTCGGATGGTTACAAAAAAGAGTGGTCTTTTGTCAAGAAAGAACATACCGATCAGGACGCATTGAGTGAGATTTGTAGCCGTTTCGTCTCAGTAACTCATGGAGGTACGGGAGATGTGAGGCATCATATTTCTCCGAAGAATCATACAAACAGATGAAGAACTAACAACAGTTTATACAGGCTCGTAATGGATAATGCTCAACAGTTTGTGTCTCATGCCATCCAAAATTTTCGCACATGTCAAGGCATTTGCTCCTTCTTTTCACTCCCAAGGCTGAAAGTCTCATCCATATATTCAAGGTTCAAATGCAGAAGTATGCCATGGACTGCACCACAGATACCTTGACATGCTTTTTGATTTCCTGCAGGTTTACGTCAGTGGGGGATCAGGGTCTAGCCAATATGCTCCATCATCACCAGCCACACACCCTCCTGCATCTGCTCATCACCCATCAGTGAAGACATCGTCACGGTTTGCTACTGTCTCCACGGTCTGGGCTCAGAGGTTTGGCTGTCAACCAAAGTGGATTCCAGCCACGGTCCACAGCTCTTGAGGCTACTTACTGCCTCTGTATGGTGTGCAACAGTGGAGCATGATCTGAAATGTTCCCTCTGCCTTGGGAAGCATTCCAATTACTATCGATGCTAAAGATTGCATCAAATAGTAATATTGGCACCTACAGAATTAAGCACATGTTTCTTTGTTGCTGGTTAAGGAATGCTTAACCTAAATTCCTCTGGATGTACGTTGCTGCAGCTGGTCTTCCTATATGTGTGTGTTGCAACAATAATCTGCAGAATTTTGAGTCATTATCACGAAAAATACAAAACATTTTGAAAGTCCAACCATTCCATCCACAGCAGCCACGTGCATTCCACTGCCGTTCCAACTTCCCTCCAAAACACATCTCCTCCAAAGAACAAACAATTGACAAAAACATTAACATTTTTGGAAATGGAAGATCAATGATTTAACCATTAAAATTAATATCGATAATTCTGGCACACTAGAAAATGCATAATAAGATTTGATTAACAATTGTCATAAAACAAAGTAGACACTAAGATCTGCACATAGTAAAATGCGTAATTAAGATCTGCCCATAATTTGCAAAAAAATGAAAGTAGAGACTAGGATCTGCACATAGTAATGGGAAGGATAGAAATGTGAAGGTGGTTCCATTTCAGACCACAAGCAGTTGCATCCTTGGGCCACTGTCAGAATTGCGGGGCCACCGCCGCCACCTCCGCCTCCTACCTCAGTGCCTATTCCATGCTCGTGGGGTGTCCCTGCTGCAAATGTGGACTCATCCTCCTGGCAGATGTCAGTAGCAGATGTCACCACCTACAGTCTCTCCTGTAGGGTCCAGTGCCTGGATGCCAGCTGCCTTCCTGTGATGCTTTGCTGCCACTGGTGATTTTGCCACCAGGATGGCACCTTTTGGCTCTTCAATACCAGTGCCCCAGCACCCCCCAACCATGCGGCCAGTGCTTTCACCATCAGCACAGTTCCACCACGCCAAGGAACCAGATGTCAAAATGCTATCAGTGCCCTTGTCAACAGTCCCTGCGTAACAAACAAAGTTACATAAAAGGCAATCAAATTAGTTAATGTCCCTCTGGTAGCTAAACTTCATTTGCTTGATACATTTTTCTTGTGGTTCTGATGAAATGTTGTGAGACATGATCTAGATAAGTGGGACACCCTGTACATAAAAAGGAAAAAAAACACTCTATATTCTTATGCAGAAATGCAATTATTCGCAAACAGAATATATAAGTAATCACAGCACAGTTTTCAATACAGTGGAAAATTTCTTGTGGTAGCTGTAAATGGAAATTAATTTAGGTATTTAAGGTTATGGACAATAACATATCTTGGAAAATATAGTAAATTAAACTTTATTTTAGTTTACCTTTACATATATTGGCTCTCCCACAATTTAAATTTTTTGCATCAGTATAATTACATTCTGATCATTTGATGTTCAGTATGATGTAGATCTAGTCAACAGAGTGATGTTATGTTTTACACCAGATAGTGCGATGAAAACTGTGGCATGGATTAATGTCATGGTGCAGTGTGAGATGATCAGCTGAGGATCTAATTGCAAAAAAATATGCAATAAACTATGTTTTAACTACATTCTCTGAGTATTTTCACATTTGCAAATCATAAATTTTATTCTTACTGAATATGTTGACATATAATTTACGTTTTCCTACTTTTATTCTACTTTATGACCATGCAGTTTTGATTAAAAAGGATTTACTATAGTTCAAGTTCTTATCTTTGAATTACCAGATATTATTCCACACTGTGAAAGCATTTTTGCAACAAGTGATTTTTGACAGCTTGTGTGATTTCCTATGACTTATTTTATACTATTGTTCTGTAGTTATTTATTATTGGGATCAGGAAAAAAGAATTTTACTTTATGACCGATTGAAGTGTTTTTTGACATTTTTGGTGTTTTTTCTGCAAGTTTGTGTTATTTTCTTTAACAGTGTTGATATTTGTTCATGACAGGTTATATTTAAAGTATCATATATTCCTTATTACTGTCTTATTTTATTTTTTTGCATTGTTATGTAGAAAATCAAAGTATATTTATCAATTATATTATATTTATAGGCACCAATTTCTTTATTTATTTAGAAATACCAAAGGAAGTAGGAATTACATAAAACCTAGTAAATATAATCATTCAAAGAAAAAATACGCTTGAAAGTTTTGCAAATTTTTGTCATAACTTTAAAGTTCTTTTCTGAGACATTATTTCACCAATTTATCAACACTTCACTGACTGACATTTGCATAATGTCATGTATCCTGTGGTGTGATTGTGATAGAAACAAACCAAGTAGACCCTATTTTGATGAATGTGTTTTAAATTTTAAGTTCTGTGTTTGTTTTTGTTTGATGTGCATCTAGAAATAATGTTGAACCAATAACAAATAATTTTTAAACTGCAACTTGCACAGTGCTTATGGTATTTTATTTATTTCCTTATTTAATCCAAATGCTGCATTAATGACGTTATTTATACTCCATAGGCAAATACAGGATTTATTTTGGATTGTAGACATATTTTAAAGTTGCATCATAACTCTGTGGGAACAATTACAAACAATAAAACAAATTGACTAGGTGTGAGTAGAACTGGTGCACTGAGGGTTCCATGGAAACTTAATTATGTATATAGACAATCCATCCATTACAGGAAATGAGATTCTTTATTATTTTTTCTTGCTAGTGACATTGATACTGGCAAGATATTGGTCCCAGGGATTCTAAATATTCTGAGAATTTTTTGATGTCAAGTTTGAAGCCAGATAACAAACGACAAAAGAAAAATTTTTTGTGTTATAATTACAGACTAACAATTTTCTGATCCTTTTCCTTTACTTGTTCAGTGACACTATCTTCTTTCACCAACTGCGACATAATCGCGTGTACAAACAGTGATCCAATACTGTAAATTTCTGGATGCTACTGTACCTCAGTAGCTAGTTGGCAATAATTACTATGTGGACAATGTGTCCTACTCTACACAATATTTTAAATCTGTGTGACGATGCTATGCTGATTATATTTATATGTTTTGACGATGCCATTATGGCCGTATCACTTTAGGACATGGTGTAAAAAAGGTACGTTATACCATATTTTATCTGTACATTTCCTTGATGTATGACAGTATATTACGATACATATTGCTGTTTTATGTTAAAAGGCACACTGCTCAGTAGATGTATATATTTTAGATCTGAAGATGGTCATCACAGACTGAAACCGGTCATCAACTAAAGAATTCATTTGTGATCAGAGACAGGAATAATAAAGCAATTTACTATTCTTCTTGCAAATTTCATGATTCTACGTCGAGGGGAAATACCCTGTCAGTTTTAATGAGTTTGTGAGTATCGAACTATGTAACATAAATTGATATGATTTCATTTCATCTATGTAGAAGCGTAACATATTTGCACCACCAAAGGGCCATGGGCGTGAGTATGTGCTGTAGATTTCAACTTGATACGTCCACCCATTCCTAAGAAGAAAGGTTCTTAACAGCCAGAGGGACAGACAGTCAGAAAAACATTGACAATTTTTTGTTCCTGTGATATAATTAAAAATTAACAGTCTTTGATTATTTCCTTTGGTTGTAATGTGAAATTTTGCTTCTCAGCAAATTTCATAATTCTAGGTCAACAGGAAGTATCCTGTAGGTTTTGATGAGTGAGTTTGCAAGAATGAAAATGTGTGACATAAATGAATGCGGTATCGTTCTCACTTCCCGCGCATGGGGTCCCAGGTTCGGTTCCTGGCGGGGTCAGGGGTTATTCCTGCCTTGAGATGACTGGGTGTTCTTGTGTCGTCTTCATCATCATCATTCATCCTCATTATGGTCGGAGGAAGGCAATGGCAAACCACCTCCGCTAGGACCTTGCCTAGAAGAGCAGTGCGGGTCTCCAGCATCGTCCCCTACACTCCTTGGTGTATGCGACCTCATTATCTCATCATCATCATCAAATCATTGCATTGACTTAGAACTTAACTTTTATTATACTGCTAAGGGACCATGGATTTCAGTATGTGACATGAATTTCAACTTGATATGTGTACCTGTCCATGAGAAAAAGGGATCTCAACAGATGGATAGTCAGACAGATAATCTGAAACAAATCACAAAAAATTCTTTTCATCTGATGTGATTTCAGATTAACAGTTTTCTGATTCTATTCCTTTACTTACACTGTGAAACCTTTGTTCTTGCAAAATTTTATGATTCTATGTCAAAGGGAAGTACCCTGTAAGTTTTAATGAGTACGCAAATAGCAAAGTATGTGATATAAATTGCCATATCTTTTGATTTTATTGACTTAGAAGCTTAAAATTATTACACTACCAAAGGGCACATCTGTCTGTGACAAATTTAAATTTTATACATCTACCCATCCCTGAGAAAAAAAGTGGTCTTAACAGACAGATGGACAGACAGCTGACAATAAAAGAAAAGAAAGTTTTTTTCCTGTGATTATGCTTATAAATTAACAATTTTCAGATTTTTTAGTTTGGTTGTAGTGTAAAATCTAGCTTCTTGACAAATTTCATGATTCTAGGTCAACAGGAAGTACACTATATGCTTTGATGATTGTGTTTGCAAGTATCAAAATATGCAATATAAATGGCAGTATCTTCTGACTGACCTGACTTACAAGCTTTGATTTTTACGTCACCAAGGGACCTTAGACCTCAATATGTAAAATAAATTTCCACTTGATTCATCTACACCCATTTCTGAGGAAAAGAATTTTGAACAGTTGGACAGACAGACAACAAAGTGATCTATAAGGGTTCCATTTTCACCAACTGGGGTACAGAACCCTAAAAATGCTATGTATCTTGTTTACTGGTACTAGTAAATGCTAATGATACAAATGAAAGTATTCTACTCAGCTGAAACGAATTCCTTAATACTATAAAAATATTTATTGATAAGAAACTCCCTCAACGACATTTTACAGCTGCTTCCACTTTAGTTTTTCGAATTCTTTGGATGTTTGTTATAAAATTTCATGATTGTTAGTTTAGCACATTAGCTAATATGAGTGAGGATTTTGTATAGTAAACACCTGGCTAGTTCTCAATATCTGTCTCACAAAAAATCGTACACATACTGCTGAATTATGATAACATACAAGTCAAAGCTGCACAAATCACATACCGACAGAAGACATGGCCTATCTTGCTTAAATTAACTGGTGCTTGGGGGTCTGAAGGGTATCTAGACACGAAATTAAAACAAACAATAGTCAAATCATCCATGTGTCTGCTCTGAAAACCATCTTATAGTGTGGGGTACTTCATGTACCATTGTCACTCCCACACCCTCCCCCATCCTGTTTCTGTTACATATATTGCATGTATAGAACAACTGTTGGTAAGCCTCTGTATGAGCTTGAACCTCTCTTACTTTGCATTAGTGATCTTTTAGTGAGTTATACTAAGTAACTTGTTAGTTAATTTTTCTTGGAATTATTAGAATTTTAATAGTATACCATACTGTGTTAACACCTCTCTTGTAGTGCCAGCACTGTAACTGAATGAATGTCCCGATTATGCTTTTTCCCTTATTAAATGAACACACGACAAAAGTGCACTATTTTTCTCTGTTTCTTAGTTCCCCACTTCGATCCTACCGGGTAAAGGTGACTACATTTCCTAAGGATTCTTCCAATGAACTCAGTCTGGTATCTGCCATTCCTACATTTAATTTTATGAGATGGTTTCATTTTAAATCATTCTCTACACATAGTCCCAGATATTTAATCAATGTGCTGGTTTGCAGCATTTGTTTGACAGTTGTGTAGCTAAATAATAATGTGCCTTTTCATATATTGTTGCACGTAACATTGTCTTGGTTTATGTTGTGAGTCAACTTCAACTCCATGAACTGTGTCTTGATCCTCTACAGAACTCCCTGCATTTCACTTCAGTATTCTAGCATTGCAACTTTTCTAGAACACAACAGCATTATTTTTTACCAACCACATAGAGCTTCTGGTATTATCACCTAGATCATTTATGTATGATCAGAGCAGTATAGCTCAATTTTTTTCCACAAGAATGATATGCTTTGATCTGTTTGCTAGGACCTATTCCATCCAATCAAAAACTGGTGTGCAAGTCTAAATGCTCATATTTGGTCCAATAGGCAACAGGGCGGAACTGGTCCAGAAGTCAAGGCACATGGTATCAATCTGGACACCAGTATGTGGTTAGTTCTGGGTCTCATGGACAGACAAGGTGAGATGGATTGCATGAGATACAAATGCATCCCATGACCAAGGACATTGCTAGCAAGAATATGATGCTGTGTGTGTGTTTTGCATCTTGCATATTCTTAATCAATATTCCATAGAATTTTGTAACAAACATTTCCAAGGATTATTTTCAGTAGGTGCTAATGGGTGGTCATTCCTTATTTTGTGAAAGGGCTTGTATATTTATTATCAGGTGTGTAAATATTACAACTCTTTAATGTACAAAGTGCACATTTCTGTTTAAGTCTGAAAATATTTGGCAAACCATGCTTTGATCAGTTCTGTGGTGTCATCAACAGTTTAATGATCTAACTGATCCTACATAATTTATCAAAAGTAAGAACACTGTTGATCCAATAACAAATATGTATGGCACATCACATAACAGACATTGTCCTTCGGAATTGTAGTTCCTTATGCTGGTCCCCTATTGGCATCTGACATCAGCTATCTGCTCTACTTTCTTTTCTTTTTTTTTTTTTTTTTTTTGCAGGCATCATGATTTATTTATTTTCTTTCTTACTCCACTGGTCCATCTATGAAAAGCTCAAAGGATATAGAGTGTGCAATTTTTTTACATTAGTATGGGAACAGATGTAGAGTGCATAATTGTTTTTACATTAGTAGAGAACACATGATGCTTATAAACAATTAGATAAATAGAAATGTCACAAAAGAGATGGCAATTAACACTTAGTTTGCCGGGTCATTTTTTTGTCACACTTTGTCCTAGGTATAATCTGACAGAATTCTATATATTAATAGCCATAAAATTTATATTCAGTAAGTTCAGCAAAACAATTCAGATTGTAATACCACACAAAAAATATATTCAAATAAATTTTAAAGTTTATTTTAATGAACAAGATGTATTTAAAGAGAAAACTGCACATGGTAATGCTTTAAAACCCAAATGTCCTGAAATCTAAATTTTATTTTTTGCCATATATATTTGCTGTTTATTATACAAGTAATAGTAAAAACATAGTAAACCCTCACAAAATATTCAAAAAATAAAAATTACACTAGTACTTTTTAATTTCCTTCACACAAGTTTTTTTTGCACTCAAAGCAAATTTTTGTCTAGTGTTCAAGGCATATTGGCTTCTTGCAATAATGGCAAACATAATGTGTATCCCTCGTCTTATCTGGGTCACAGATGGAGCATATTTGGCGTTTTTCCAATTGGTCTGCAACAACTTATACTCTTGGTTCTGCTACACCCAAAACACAGGAAATGAAAGCACACAAAATGCTTTTAGTTCATATAAATCAGCTTCATACTGAACATCTGGACCATTCTCACTGATTACTTTGTTTATTTTTACATTAGTCCATTTCAGAATGGTGTTCAAGCATTGTAGTCATAAACTAAATCCGAATAGTGAGAGACTCTAGATTATTGCCTGCTTGGGCAGGTGGTCACACTGTTGGCAAATGAATGATATATGCTGGTGAACATGAAATTGCTTGAGAGAAGGCTTTGATGACAAGCAATATTTGTTTTGACCAAATACATTTCTAGCAGAATCATTAGCTAAAGTTTCAATCTCTGCACTTCTGTCTTCATCGCTTTGACCACTTGTTTCATTCAAGGAATTAACAGGTGGCAGAACAAATTTGTCTTCACTTTCACACTGTTCCAATTCTGAATTACACTCCTGGAAATGGAAAAAAGAACACATTGACACCGGTGTGTCAGACCCACCATACTTGCTCCGGACACTGCGAGAGAGCTGTACAAGCAATGATCACACGCACGGCACAGTGGACACACCAGGAACCGCGGTGTTGGCCGTCGAATGGCGCTAGCTGCACAGCATTTGTGCACCGCCGCCGTCAGTGTCAGCCAGTTTGCCGTGGCATACGGAGCTCCATCCCAGTCTTTAACACTGGTAGCATGCCGCGACAGCGTGGACGTGAACCGTATGTGCAGTTGACGGACTTTGAGCGAGGGCGTATAATGGGCATGCGGGAGGCCGGGTGGACGTACCGCCGAATTGCTCAACACGTGGGGCGTGAGGTCTCCACAGTACATCGATGTTGTCGCCAGTGGTCGGCGGAAGGTGCACGTGCCCGTCGACCTGGGACCGGACCGCAGCGACGCACGGATGCACGCCAAGACTGTAGGATCCTACGCAGTGCCGTAGGGGACCGCACCGCCACTTCCCAGCAAATTAGAGACACTGTTGCTCCTGGGGTATCGGCGAGGACCATTCGCAACTGTCTCCATGAAGCTGGGCTACGGTCCCGCACACCGTTAGGCCGTCTTCCGCTCACGCCCCAACATCATGCAGCCCGCCTCCAGTGGTGTGGCGACAGGCGTGAATGGAGGGACGAATGGAGACGTATCGTCTTCAGCGATGGGAGTCGCTTCTGCCTTGGTGCCAATGATGGTCGTATGCGTGTTTGGCGCCGTGCAGGTGAGCGCCACAATCAGGACTGCATACAACCGAGGCACACAGGGCCAACACCCGTCATCATGGTGTGGGGAGCGATCTCCTACACTGGCCATACACCACTGGTGATCGTTGAGGGGACACTGAATAGTGCACGGTACATCCAAACCGTCATCGAACCCATCGTTCTACCATTCCTAGACCGGCAAGGGAACTTGCTGTTCCAACAGGACAATGCGTGTCCGCATGTATCCCATGCCACCCAACGTGCTCTAGAAGGTGTAAGTCAACTACCCTGGCCAGCAAGATCTCCGGATCTGTCCCCCATTGAGCATGTTTGGGACTGGATGAAGCGTCGTCTCACGCGGTCTGCACGTCCAGCACGAACGCTGGTCCAACTGAGGCGCCAGGTGGAAATGGCATGGCAAGCCGTTCCACAGGACTACATCCAGCATCTCTACGATCATCTCCATGGGAGAATAGCAGCCTGCATTGCTGCGAAAGGTGGATATACACTGTACTAGTGCCAACATTGTGCATCCTCTGTTGCCTGTGTCTATGTGCCTGTGGTTCTGTCAGTGTGATCATGTGATGTATCTGACCCCAGGAATGTGTCAATAAAGTTTCCCCTTCCTGGGACAATGAATTCACGGTGTTCTTATTTCAATTTCCAGGAGTGTATGTTCACTTTAAATTTTGTTGTGACCATCTAACAGAACATCACTTCATGAGCTGCCTTCAAACCACTTTAAAACAATTCCTCAAAGTCACGGTCAGTAAAATGAACTGTAGATGAAGACCTGGCTACTGAATCTGTAACACAAAGTCCCAGATGCAGCTTCAGAGACTGCTAACATGAAAATAGCAGTAATAGTAGCAGTCACATCATGCTCAAGAGGCTACCGACAAAAGAAACCATGGGAGCTTCAAGACAGAACCACTAGACATACAGGCCTATACGGAAGAAATTATTAGAAATTTGGACAATAACATATGTGTGGTAGGAATTAACCTAGATCTTTCCAAGGGCTTCGATACAGTATATCATCAAATTCTCCTTGACAACTGGAGGCAATAGGCATCAGAGGAATTGGGAGGAAATGGTTTGATCCTATCGCCAAGATAGAACTCAGGTTGTGGAACTCACCTCATCTCAAAATAAGCAAAAAATTAAGTGGGTTTCTGATGCTAAGAAAGTGGCAGTTGGTATCCCTCAGGGTAGTGTTCTTGGCCCCTTATTATTCCTAATCTATGTAAATGACACTGAAAGGCCCAACAGATCATCAAAAATTATCTTATTTGCAAATGATACAAGCATAATTATAAGTGATGACAGCAAATCCTTATTCACGACAGCTGAGAAGGTTCTGAAGAGTGTGCAACAGTGGTTTTACGCTAATAAGTTAACACTCAGTTTAAATAAAACAAATTACATACAGTATGGCAAAGTAAATGTGAAGGATGATCACTATTTATCATTGAGTGACCATGAAATAGAGAAAGTCTGGTCTACAAAATTTTTGGGCATGTACATTGATCAGCACTTGAGCTGGGAAGACCATGTCACACACATATCCAAAAAACTCAATTCAGTATGTTTTGCACTGAGAGTAATTTCTAGAGTTTGCTGTGCAGAGTGTACAAGATTAGTGTATATGGCTTATTTAAATTCTATTATATCCTATGGAATAACATTCTGGGGTGCAACTAAATGTCACTTGAGAGAGGTTTTTAAATTACAGAAAAGGGCCATTAGAGTTATTACACACAGCTCCCCAAGAGCACACTGGAAGCGCTTATTCATGCAGCTAAACATACTTACAGTACCATCTTTGTACATATTAAAAAGCATACTGCATACAAGAACACGCTTGAGTAGTTTGCATGTAAATTCAGATCTTCATGACTACAATACACGTATCTGTAAGAATATGCATGTAGAAAGAACAAGAAAAACAAAAACTCAAAAACATATGAGCCACTATGGAATAAAGCTTTATAATGCTCTGCGACTCTGCATCAGGGGAACAGAAGTTGAAGGAAAATTTAAGTCAGAATTAAAAAAGTTTACGATAAATAAATGTTTTTATAGCATAGAGGATTTTTTGAATTCTTAAATCACTAACTGATAATTGTATTGTCAATATCATGTTGTCCTCATTCTCAGTTCTATGTACCATTTATACTCTTTTTAACTCTTAAATTATGTGTAATATGTGTTTTCCAAAATGTGCTAAATATATATAAATCCATCACATACAGTACATGTTACAAGAGCATGTAAAAGAACAACACATTAATACAATGTTTTAGTTTTCAAGGTATTATAGAATGTTAATTTTATGTGTTTTAATTCAGTGTTTTTATTTTCAACATAATGTTAATTTTGTGTGTTTGATAGAAATTTGTAATATTCTGCTGTGCATATTCTGGACAGTATTATGACAATTCCTATATCACGTAAATGATGAAAAGGATGATAATAAATGAAATGAAATACCCCATGCCTATGCATTAGCAACAGAGTAACAAGAAATGCTAGAAGTCTGTGAGACTGCAGCTGGGACACTTAGGGCTAGATAAGATTCCATTAACATTACACATAAGTGGTAAGCTGACGTATTACACTATAAGGTAGTCACAGAAAGTCAAATGTAAAGAGGACACTACTAAAAAGAAATAGGTATGTTATATTAGTATTTACACAACCATTAAATGCTCCATCACACATAGATTTTATACATCTGGAAGGGTTTTGATTTAGAAATTCTTGCAGACTTAAAACTGTATCTATTTAATATAATCCATTACGGAGTTGAGGTAGCAGTTGTTGTTATACTGGTTATCACTGTTAGCATTCAACCACGATTCTTATACATATATTTTAACAACGCGTTTCAAGAGACAATGCTCTCATCATCAGGTTGTAAAGTCTATGTCATGAAATTAAAGGGACTAAAAGGACAAAATACCATCACAAGTAGTTGGGAAGTCCATAGCATAAAACAGAATTAAAAGTATATTAGACTCTGGGTCCTCGTCTTACATTGAAGTTGTTGACACAAGTCGATGGCCGTCCCATAGCTACCAAGTATGCTGTCGCACTGTGCCGGCTATGGAGCTGTTGTGGACTGACGTGCCTAGGTGTTACAGCCATGTGCTTGACGGTAACACTATGCTATTGGGCACCTTATTTCCTTTTTGCATTGGTCTGCCATCGTTAGCCTCTCACAACTCCGTCAGTGACATGCTACAAGTTTAAAGTCGCATATCTACCCTAAAATAATTCTAAAAACCCGCTACAAAATCTCATTTCTTTAAAATTATCTTGTGCATTTAGAATATTGCTTTGTTTCTTTTCATGTATAGCTATCTTGAATTCCTCTAGTAAATCAAGTTTCCTCCCTTTCTTTTCTACATGCAATATTTCTACGTTATCTTCTATGCTATTAAGGGGATGGCCTGTTTCATATACACTCCTGGAAATTGAAATAAGAACACCGTGAATTCATTGTCCCAGGAAGGGGAAACTTTATTGACACATTCCTGGGGTCAGATACATCACATGATCACAGTGACAGAACCACAGGCACATAGACACAGGCAACAGAGCATGCACAATGTCGGCACTAGTACACTGTATATCCACCTTTCGCAGCAATGCAGGCTGCTATTCTCCCATGGAGACGATCGTAGAGATGCTGGATGTAGTCCTGTGGAACGGCTTGCCATGCCATTTCCACCTGGCGCCTCAGTTGGACCAGCGTTCGTGCTGGATGTGCAGACCGCGTGAGACGACGCTTCATCCAGTCCCAAACATGCTCAATGGGGGACAGATCCGGAGATCTTGCTGGCCAGGGTAGTTGACTTACACCTTCTAGAGCACGTTGGGTGGCACGGGATACATGCGGACGTGCATTGTCCTGTTGGAACAGCAAGTTCCCTTGCCGGTCTAGGAATGGTAGAACGATGGGTTCGATGACGGTTTGGATGTACCGTGCACTATTCAGTGTCCCCTCAACGATCACCAGTGGTGTACGGCCAGTGTAGGAGATCGCTCCCCACACCATGATGCCGGGTGTTGGCCCTGTGTGCCGGTCGTATGCAGTCCTGATTGTGGCGCTCACCGGCACGGCGCCAAACACGCATATGACCATCATTGGCACCAAGGCAGAAGCGACTCTCATCGCTGAAGACGACACATCTCCATTCGTCCCTCCATTCACGCCTGTCGCGACACCACTGGAGGCGGGCTGCACGATGTTGGGGCGTGAGCGGAAGACGGCCTAACGGTGTGCAGGACCGTAGCCCAGTTTCATGGAGACGGTTGCGAATGGTCCTCGCCGATACCCCAGGAGCAACAGTGTCCCTAATTTGCTGGGAAGTGGCGGTGCGGTCCCCTACGGCACTGCGTAGGATCCTATGGTCTTGGCGTGCATCCGTGCGTCGCTGCGGTCCGGTCCCAGGTCGACGGGCACGTGCACCTTCCGCCGACCACTGGCGACAACATCGATGTACTGTGGAGACTTCACGCCCCACGTGTTGAGCAATTCGGCGGTACGTCCACCCGGCCTCCCACATGCCCACTATACGCCCTCGCTCAAAGTCCGTCAACTGCACATACGGTTCATGTCCACGCTGTCGCGGCATGCTACCAGTGTTAAAGACTGCGATGGAGCTCCGTATGCCACGGCAAACTGGCTGACACTGACGGCGGCGGTGCACAAATGCTGCGCAGCTAGCGCCATTCGACGGCCAACACCGCGGTTCCTGGTGTGTCCGCTGTGCCGTGCGTGTGATCATTGCTTGTACAGCCCTCTCGCAGTGTCCAGAGCAAGTATGGTGGGTCTGACACACTGGTGTCAATGTGTTCTTTTTTCCATTTCCAGGAGTGTATATGGTTTGCAACAGCTGATTTGTCATAATTTCCTAACCTGAACGCATCTTTATGTTCTTTATACCGGATCACGAATGATCTTCCTGTCTGCCCTATATATTTTGCATCACAAGTTCTGCACTGAATCTTATAAACTCCCGATTTTTCAAACTTATTTCTCTTCTCATCCATATCGTGCTTAAGGCTATACCTCATTAGGTTATAAGTCTGAAAAGCTATTTTAACATCATATGGCTTAAAAATATTTGCTACCTTTTGTGAGACTGTTTCGTAGTATGGCATCGTGATAATTTTCACTTTCTCTCCATCAGGTTTTTTCTTTTTGGGCTTATTACTTTTCCGTAACAGTTTTTTTAACCATATCTATTTTGTAACCATTATTCATCACTATTCTCTTAACGGTATTAATTTCAGTCTCCCTATCTTTTTCGCTCATAGGTATATTGACTGCCCTATGCACGAGACTACGGAAAGCAGCTTCTTTATAAGCCTGCGGATGGCATGAATCATTCGGGATCACGGCATCAGTCGTACTTTGTTTTCTATAAATGGAGAATGCATGTTTGTTGCCCTGCTTTTTTATATTCAGATCCAGGAACTGTAAACAATTGCCAGTTTCATACTCCACAGTAAATTCTATTTTATTATGTGCGTCGTGGAACTTTTTTACTATTTCCTCAATGTCCTCACGGGAACCATCGACAAGTAACAGAGTGTCATCAACATAACGTTTGTAATGAACAATTTTATCCATAATGTAATCGTCAGAATTTAGAACTTTATCTTCAAGGTCGTTGATAAAAATGTCCGCCATAGTTCCTGAAATACTGGACCCCGTGACTAACCCATCGTCCTGAATGTAAAATTTGTTATTAAACGTAAAATAATTAAAACTTGTAATGAGCTGTGGGAGTTCAATAAATTCAATTGTCTGTTGCATTGAAATTTTACCGTATTTAAGGAAATATCTCTTAATGATTTCTATAGTTTCGTTAACTGGAACACTGGAGTATAAGTTCTTAACATCCAACGAAACCAAACGGGAAGTGTCAGTGACTGGCGTATCTTTAATTTCACCTATCATGGTCATACTACCATGCACCGAATAGTTATTTTTATACACGTAAGTCTTTTTCAGAATTTGGTTCAACAATTTCGTTATTTTATATGCTGGACTATTTTGACCGGACGAACCGGATGCAGATTTTTATGTCAGATTAGATTAGATTTACTTTCATTCCAAATGATCCGTAGTGAGGAGGTCCTCCAGGATGTGGAACATGTCAGAAAAACAATAATACATGACAAATATTTACAACTAAAACAAATAAGCTAATGTACCATTCCACAGGTCCCAAGTGGAATGATCGTCATTTTTTAATGAACACTATGAGTCATTTTACAAATACTAATGCACTGAATTTAAAATAAAAAAGTTTTTTATTTATTTATAAGGTAATACAACTACCGTAATGCTTATTTACAATGAACACATTACTGCACTGAAATGGTGCAGAAGTTAGATTATACTAACACACACACACACACACACACACACACACACACACACACACACACACACACACACATACACGCACACGCACACACAGACACACAAATTTTCAACGAACGCATTACTGCACTGAAATTGTGCAGAAGTTATGTTGTACTTATATACAAATCAGTTGGTTTTACTAAGAAATTCATCAGTAGAGTAGTAGGAGTTGGCCACCAATAAATCCTTTAGGCTTCTCTTAAACTGAATTTCATTGGTTGTTAAGCTTTTTACGGCTGCTGGCAAGTTATTGAAAATGTGTGTTCCTGAATAACGCACACCTTTTTGTACAAGACTAAGTGACTTTAAATCCTTGTGAAGATTATTCTTATTTCTAGTATTGATTCCATGAATTGAGCTGTTGGTTTGAAAAAGTTATATATTTTTAATGACAAATTTCATTAAGGAATAAATATATTGGGAAGCAGTAGTTAGTATCCCTGGTTCCCTAAACAGGCTTCTGCAGGATGTTCTTGAGTTCACACCACATATAACTCTCACTGCACGTTTTTGTGCCCGGAAAACTTTAGCTTGGCTTTATGAACTGCCCCAAAAAATAATCCCATATGACACTATGGAATGAAAGTAAGCATAGTATGCCAGCTTTTTCGTTTTTATATCCCCTATGTCTGACAAAATTCGCATTGCAAACAGAGATTTGTTAATACGCTTCAGCAGTTCCGTGGTGTGCTCCTCCCAGTTGAATTTATTATCAGGCTGTAATCCCAAGAATTTAACACTGTCCACTTCTTCTATCTTCTTGTCATTGTATGTTAGACGTATACTCTTGCGACACCCCTTACAAGTTCTGAACTGCATGTAGTGTGTTTTTTCAAAGTTTAGTGACAAAGAATTGGCTAGGAACCAGTGATTAATGTCCACAAATATTTTATTGGCTGATCTTTCTAAGACTACACCTGATTTGCTATTTATTGCAATGTTTGTATCATCGGCAAACAAAACAAACTTGGCATCTGCTAATGTTACTGATGATGAAAGGTCATTGATATACACAAGAAAAAGTAAGGGCCCCAAAATGGAACCTTGTGGGACCCCACATGTAATTAGTTCCCAGTTGGACGATGCCTGATAGCTTGATACATATCTCTTTCCTAATAACACCCTTTGTTTCCTGCCAGAGATATAAGATTTGAACCATTTTGCAGCATTTCCTGTTATACTATAATATTCTAGTTTACTTAAAAGGATATTGTGATTTACAGTCAAATGCCTTTGACAGATCACAAAATATTCCAGTTGCCTGCAATTTTTTGCCTAATGAATTAAGCACATTTTCACTGTAAGTGTAGATAGCCTTCTCAATATCAGAACCTTTTAGAAATCCAAACTGTGACTTTGTATGTTATTTCAGATAAGATGGTTATAAAGACAACTGTACATTACTTTTTCGAAAATTTTTGAGAATGCTATCAACAGTGAAATTGGACGGAAATTTGATGCTATTTCTTTATCTCCCTTCTTAAACAGTGGCTTAACTTCAGCATATTTCAGCCATTCAGGAAATATTCCACTAATAAACGACTGGTTACACAGATAGCTTAATATGTTACTTAGCTCAGAATCACATTCTTTAATTAACTTTGTTGATATTTCATCATACCCACTAGATGTTTTTGATTTTAAAGATTTTATGATGGACATTATTTCTGTTGGGGTAGTGAGGGTCAAATTCATATTATGGAAGTTACTTGAAATGTCTGGTCTAAGGTAATCCATAGCAGCATCTACCGAACCTGACAACCCCATCTTTTCAGTAAAAGTTATAAAATGTTTGTTAAAAAGTTCTGCAACACTATACACATCTGTCACCAAGGTATCATTTACTCTTAATGCTATTTGTTCCTCTTCATGTCTGGTTCTACCGGTCTCCTCCTTCACTATATCCCATATTGTCTTTATTTTGTTATCTGATATGACTACCTTTTCCTTGTAATATATTTGCTTTGACATCCGTATTACAGTCTTTAATATTTTGCAGTATTTCTTATAATGTGCTATAGCATCAACATTGGAAATGTTTCGGATTGACAGATACAGTTTTCTTTTTCTTTTACAAGATACCCTATTTCTCGAGTAATCCATGGCTTCTTTGTAGACTTTGCTCTAACCTTGGTAAGTTTTGGGTGAAAGCAGTGTTCGAATAAGGTAAGCACTTTATTAGCAAAAATGTTATATTTTTCATTCATGCCATGAGCACTGTAAACATCAGTCCACTGAATGTCTCTAAGGAGTGTCCTAAAATAATCAATTTTTGGCTTACTGATTACCCTCTTGAGCTCAGATTTAACAGATTTTATATCCTGTTCAGTATTAGCATTTAACAGAAGGAACTGCATGTCATGGTCTGAGGGGCCATTGACTATTGGTTTTGTAATATAATTTTGTTCATTGGACTTTTCTATAAAGATATTATCAATGGCTGTTTGTGAGCAAGTGGCTATCCTAGTGGGGAACTTTACAGTGGGAATTAAGTTGAATGATAGTGTTACTAACTCAAATAAGTTCTTATTGGGAGAGTCTTTAAGGAAATCTACATTGAAATCACCAACAACCACTATTTCTTTGTTTTTGGTTGTTAAATGGACCAGTACAGCTTCAAGGTGGTTGACAAACAGATTAAAGTTACCTGCAGGTGCTCGTATCTTCACCTGTGAACTTAATTTGGGGGCCGTTGGATTCATGATAACACATCTTCTTTTTTCGGCTTCTGTCAGCAGGAAGTGAGTGTGTTTAAGAACATTTTTTAGTTTAATTTGGAAATCGGCTGTCATATCTTTCAGAATTTCCGTAATGCTATTTTCGACAAAAAACACTAAGGTCTTCGAAACGTACTCGTCCTCTTTTAATATTACGACCGTATTCCCCTTATCCGCTTTTGTGGCAATAGCTGTCACTTCATTAAGTTTTTTATTTATAGAACCGACAGTTAGTCAGTCTGCTCTAGTCTTATGATTAACACTATTTCGCTTATTTAGTTCATTTTTTACTATTTTATGTAGCTTATGACCGACATGCCCGGTTTCATTGTTATTTAATTTGGCAATTTCTGTTGTCATTTTAGTGAGGGCAATTACTTCTTTCGCGATCTTCTTGTTAAATGATGGCTCAATATTAAACTTTAATGCCTTATTTAACATTTCTGCTTCTGTATTATCAAATACAATATCCGTTTTGTTAACCACCCGTGGATAAAAGTCTAAAGATGAAAGGCTTTGTTGTTGAACTTTTCCATCTTCGCGCATCTTATTACTTAATTTACAAAGTTTTTTATCTTGTTTTTCTTTTGTCTTTATAAACTCCATCTGTAGTATTTTGTGAAGTCTACATGTAACCTCTTCCCATACGTTCACCGGTAATATTTCCTTGACCTTAGTCTCTGCTTGAACTATAACGTAGAAATATTGCATGTAGAAAAGAAAGGGAGGAAACTTGATTTACTAGAGGAATTCGAGATAGCTATACATGAAAAGAAACAAAGCAGTATTCTAAATGCACAAGATAATTTTAAAGAAATAAGATTTTGTAGTGGGTTTTTAGAATTATTTTAGGGTAGATATGCAACTTTAAACTTGTAGCATGTCACTGACGGAGTTGCGAGAGGCTAACGATGGCAGGCCAATGCAAAAAGGAAATAAGGCGCCAAATAGCATAGCGTTACCATCAAGCACATGGCTGTAACCACGCCACAACACCTAGGCACGTCAGTCCACAACAACTCCCAAGCCGGCACAGTGCTACAGCATACTTGGCAGCTATGGGACGGCCATCGACTTGTGTCAACAACTTCAATGTAAGACGAGGACCCACAGTCCAATATACTTTTAATTCTGTTTTATGCTATGGACTTCCCAACTACTTGTGATGGTATTTTGCCCTTTTAATCCGTCTAATTTCATGACATAGACTTTACAACCTGATGATGAGAGCATTGTCTCTCGAAACCCGTTGTTAAAATATATGTATAAGAATCACCGTTGAATGCTAACAGTGATAACCAAACTGTATCCACATTATTGTTCAGTCTTATATTATATTACATTATATATAAATTTCATAGTTCTAGGAGCATTTTTCACCATGATTTGAAAACTCTTCCAAGTTGCAAAATGACCTTGTCATAAGAAATTGCCTCAGAGTGCCCTGAAACACAGACTTTTCATCAAATTTACATTTAATTTCTAGAGGTAGAGCATTATGAACTTTTTTATCACTCTCACGCACATTCTTCTAGACGTATTCCATTATGTGATATTTTTTATCTATTATGATTAGAGCTTCTTTAAAAAATCAAAAATATCTGTTTCAGCACTTTTGTTTCTATAGGAGCCTACTGACTACAGCAGAGGATATTCTTCTTTTCTATGAAGTCTTTTATAAATGATTTTTTTCAGTATCTTGTTAATATTTGACTATCAAACAATGGAAAATTCAGGATGGAATGTAACAGTATTATGAAAAGGACAGTTGCTACTCACCGTATGGTGGAGGTGCTGACTCACAGATAGGCATGATAAAAAGACTGTCAGAGCTTTCGGCCAACTAGGTCTTTGTCAAAACAGCCCCCCCCCCATATATATATATATATATATATATATATATATATATATATATATATATATATATATATAAAACAAAGAAGATGTGACTTACCAAACGAAAGTGCTGGCAGGTTGATAGACACACAAACGAACACAAACATACACACAAAATTCAAGCTTTCGCAACCAACGGTTGCTTCATCAGGAAAGAGGGAAGGAGAGGGAAAGACTAGAGGATGTGGGTTTTAAGGGAGAGGGTAAGGAGTCATTCCAATCCCGGGAGCGGAAAGACTTACCTTAGGGGGAAAAAAAGGACAGGTATACACTCGCACACACACACATATCCATCCACACATACACAGACACAAGCAGACATTTGTAAAGGCAAAGAGTTTGGGCAGAGATGTCAGTCGAGGCGGAAGTACATGGGCAAAGATGTTGTTGAATGACAGGTGAGGTATGAGCAGCGGCAACTTGAAATTAGCGGAGGTTGAGGCCTGGCGGGTAACGAGAAGAGAGGATATACTGAAAGGCAAGTTCCCATCTCCATGGCCATTGGACAGATGGAGGTCAACGTCAAGGAAAGTTGACCTCCATCTGTCCAATGGCCAGCTTCACACATCCGTCCGCATCAAACCCACCAACAAACAACAGTACCTCCATTATGACAGCTGCCACCCATTCCACATCAAACGGTCCCTTCCCTACAGCCTAGGACTTCGTGGCAAACGAATCTGCTCCAGTCCAGAATCCCTGAACCATTACACCAACAACCTGAAAACAGCTTTCGCATCCCACAACTACCCTCCTGACCTGGTACAGAAGCAAATAACCAGAGCCACTTCCTCATCCCCTCAAACCCAAAACCTCCCACAGAAGAACCCCAAAAGTGCCCCACTTGTGACAGGATACTTTCCGGGACTGGATCAGACTCTGAATGTGGCTCTCCAGCAGGGATATGACTTCCTCAAATCCTGCCCCAAAATGAGATCCACCCTTCATGAAGTCCTCCACACTCCACCAAGAGTATCTTTCCGCCATCCACCGAGCCTTCGTAACCTCTCAGTTGATCCCTATGAAATCCCCAAACCACCTCCCCTACCCTCTGGCTCCTACCCTTGTAACCAACCCCAGTGTAAAACCTGTCCCATGCACCCTCCCACCACCACCTACTCCAGTCCTGTAACCCGGAAGGTGTACATGATCAACCATGTGATTTACCAACTGACCTGCCTACACTGTGAAGCTTTCTATGTGGGAATGACCAGCAACAAACTGTCCATTCGCATGAATGGACACAGGCAGACAGTGTTTATTGGTAATGAGGATCACTCTGTGGCTTAACATGCCTTGGTGCACGGCCAGCACATCTTGGCACAGTGTTATCTGGATACTTCCCGCTAACACCAACCTGTCAGAACTTCGGAGATGGGAACTTGCCCTTCAGTATATCCTCTCTTCTCATTACCCACCAGGCCTCAACCTCCACTAATTTCAAGTTGCCACTGCTCATACCTCACTTGTCGTTCAACAACATCTATATATATTTGTGTTTGTTTGTGTGTCTATCGACCTGCCAGCACTTTCGTTCGTAACTCAGTCTATGGCAGTTGAAGCTGGATATCTAGCTCACGAAGGGGAAAGGGTTAGCCATAGATACTTCAAAACAATGGCTCTGTGTCTCATTAGGTAGAGGAACTATGAAGAACCTAAATCATCAAATCATATGAATTAAAGTTTGCACTAATCCTATCTATGATAAGGAGTTATATACTTGCTTTGGGTATTCTTTGGCACAGTTTTTTAGCACTATCAACGAAAAGGCTGTTTTGTCTCGAATAAAACAGGGAATTTTTTACAACATATGTATTCAAATTAAATCAAAGTTTTGTCTGTTCCAGGATTTATCTTTCATCAACCAAAACAATGTCCGAGAAAAACTAAAATCAGTAAGTACTTAAGTGTGTGTGACTTCATGACAATTACAGAGATAAAAGAGACTTAATGAAATTTCTCTTTTCAGCAATTCAGCATAAACAAGTTTATAAATGGTAAGCTAACTGCCATTAATATACTTTTTTGCGATATATAATTAGGCTCTCAGCTTTTTAATTCAGTCTTTTACCTGCAACAAATTTAATGATAAATTACACCTAGTTGAAAGTAATGAATTTATCGGACACTGGAATGTTAAATTTCCATCATAAGACTGGAAACTGTTTCCTTCACTTTCAGTCATCTACATAACACAAATACTTTTTAATTATAATAAATTTAAAGATCTATCGAACTCCTTTCTGTGTATTTACTAACTAATGCCAGACAACCAAGTCCATATTGATAGTGAGTTATGAGAAGTAAAATGCCCCTTAATGCCCAAGTGGTGTAGCATTATTCTTGTTTTGAGACATTTAATGATTTATTAGGATCATATAAATTTCAACAGTGCTTTTTGTATGACCTTTTTTTATCATTTATACACTCTACAAGAGAGAAAAAAACAAGGCATCAAGAAGGAGTTATCTGAGTGAGTGAATGAGACAGAAATCACTAACTGTGATGTACGTGTACAGACAAACACATAATTACAATTTCAACAAAAAAAAAGAATGATAAGCAAGAGAAGGAATGTCACAGATTGAACAAGTTATTAATGCATTGATTCACCTCTGACCCCTACACAAGCAGTTATTCATCTTGGTGGTGACAGACAGAGTTGTTGGATGTCCTACTGAGGGATATTATGTCAAATTCTGCCCAATTGCCATGTTAGATTGTCAAAATCCCAAGCTGGTTCGAGGCCCTAGCTGTACTACCAAAAACATTATCAGTTGGGAAAAGATCCAGCAATCTTCCTGGCCAAGGCAGGGTTTAGCAAGCTTGTAGAAAAGCAGCAGAAACTCTTGCCATGTGTAGGCTGACATTAACTTGCTGAAATGTAAGCCCAGGATGGCTTGCCTTGAAGGGCAACTAAATGGGGTGTAGTTATTGTCAAAGTACCTCTGTGCTATAAGGGTGCTGCATGTGAGAAACAAAATGGTCCTGCTATGAAAAGAAATTGCACCCCAGACCATCACTCCTAGTTGTCGGGCTGTATGGCGGATGACATCACTTTGCTGTCCCACCATTATTTGGGATGTCTCCAGACATATCTTAGGCCTGGACATATCTTAGGCCTGGAATCTCATTGACTGGAGTAGAATAGTCTTTAGTGCTTTGAATTAAGCCCTGATGATCAGCATGTCTGGAGACGCGCCCAGGCAGTGATGGGATACCAACTTTCCTGTCCCCCACCATACAGCCCAACAACCAGGATTGCTGGTCAGGGCTGTCATTTATTTTCGTATCAGGACCCTTTCGGTTGTCATCTACAGCACCCTTACAGCACAACAGTGTGTCAATGATATTCTACACTCCATTTTGTTGCCCTTCATGGCAAGCTGTCCTGCAAATAGTGAGAGTTTCTACCACTTGTCTTCATGCTTGCCAAACATTACCTTGGCCAGCAACATCACCAGATCTCTCCTCAATTGAGAATGTTTGGACCATTGTGGGCAGGGCCCCCAACCAGCTTGGGATTTTGATGATCTCGCATACCATTGTACAGAATTTGGCATGATATCCCTGAAGAGGATATCCAACAACTCTGTCAGTCAATGCCAAGCTGAATAACTGCTTGCATAATGGCCAGAAATGGACCAACACATTATTGGCTCGGTCAGCTTGTGAAGCTTTTTCTTTTGAATAAATTGTCCAATTTTTTTTGTCTGTACATGCGCATCACATCTATTGATTTCCGTCCCATTCAGATGATTCATTGTGGTTCATGATGTATCTTTTTTTTCTTATAGTGAATTATCAGAATGTATTTTGCTAACCCAATTTAACATTTTTAATAAATATTATCCAGTTATGAGCATGTTATAAGTGCCCAAATGAAATTACTCCACTTGTGATATAACCAGATAAAATATTTTATTTACAATAAAAACATACATGGCAGTCAATAACACTATATTTACACAATCTTTATTACTCATATGGTCTAACTAAGAACACAAGGAAATTTACAGTTTTCAGTAATTAAGTTTTATTGGTACATGGAGGGGCAACAAGAACACGGGTACATGGAGATTGGAATAACACTGACAACATAGAACTCAGAAGTCCAAGTATGCACATGTAAACATTCAATTCCTTGTAGGTGTCACTGGTACTACATGCAGCATGTGACCAGTTTTGGTGATTGGGCCAACTCTGGCAGGTGTCTCAGTTACTGTGTTACCCATTGTTGAAATGCTGGTGCACACTACACATCCCATAGTGGCCCAGCTTATGTCTGTGATAGGTGTAGAGGTACTACACTCCTCCAGGCATTGCCATTCATGATGATGCACCTGCCAAGACATCTTGGTGTCCGTACCTGCATCTGCTGGAACTGGTGCTTGTGGGCTAAAGTTACTGGAATGAGGGCATCCCTGCTATCATGGTTGCCCAGTAGACAGGACTGGAAATGGAAGGGACACCATCTCAGCATTGGAGTCCATAATGTAGGGCACCAACTCGGGGAGTGACAATGGTGAATCAGCGAGGAGAGTTACGAAAGAAGGTGACCCAGTTGCAATTGGTGCTGCAGGTGGTGCAGGTTCAGTGCAGAGAGAGGGATTGGCACCAACCACAGGAAGCAGTGGTGGAAACCAGTGGCACTGGATGAACAGGTGGTGCCAGATGAGCAGGAGGTGCCAGATGAGCAGGAGATAGCCAGATGAAGAGGCAGAGTTGGTTGAACGGGAGTCGGGCAGGCCACGACAGATGAGCTGGTAACAACAGATGAATGTGTGATGACAGATGAACAGGCAGTGGCAGATGATCATGTGGTGGTGGATGAACAGGCAGTAGTATATGAACAGGCACCGCTGGATGAAAGTTGGTCTGGGGCTGCCATCCGATGGAGAAGAACTGGTACCCATCCAGGGATGCATGAGTTTCTTCTGGAGTGCCACCAGTCAATCATCAATGCAAACTGTGAAGACACGGCAGCAACTCACTGTGGGTGATGACTTTCCAAAACCTCAGGCCTCGATGGGTGTGCTGGGCAGGAACTTTGTTGGAATCAACTCTAATGCAGCACACTCACTAGGTAGCAAGAAGTTAAACAGCATCCACAGTTGAAGGTGCTGTAGGAGTTTAGCAGGGCTCTTGGCCCCAATCTGCATTGTTCTGTATGAGCTTAAGAAAACTGTAAGAGCCCTCTCAGAGGGAAAATCTGCCACAAACTTACGCATCTGTTTCATAAACATCCAGACAAGGTATTCCACCTCCCTATGCAACTGTGGATGGAAAGGAGGCATTGTGACATGGTGAATGCCATAGTGGGTGCAAAAGTCCTTGAAAGATTGAACCACAAACTGAGGACCATTCTTCAAAACCAAAGAGCAAGACAAGCTTTTGATAGAGAATATATTCAATAGGGCTCTGACAGCCATGTTTGCCATCACAGACTGATAATGAATGACATAAAGAAACTGAGGTAAAGCATCAGTCAGTGACAGCTGGGAAGTGGGCCTTGACAGTCACATCTGCTGTCACAGACCGACAATGATGATGTAAGGAAAATGAGAAGTATCAAGTCATCAACAACCAGAAAGTGCCTAACAAAGGACCAGCAAAATCAATGTAGACTCTTTTCCCAAAAGTGTAATAGTTATGGCAAAAAAAGTGTGTTGTGCCACATGCTGAGCTGAACATTTGTTGCAAGCCATGACAAAGTGTTCCACCTCCCAATCAATGTCCGGCCATATTACATCAAGGTGTGCCACCAGTTTCAAGTGAGAGATCCTCAGTGACTCTGATGCAATAAATGTAGCAACTTCCACTGCAGTGCCTCTGGAGCCATGATGCAGGGAAAACTCTTCTGTCAACTGGAGAACAAAACCATCTGAGAGGAGAGATGATGGAGGGGTGGATAATAATCCTGAAGTGGGTCTATACCCACCTGGCAGATGGTCGGTTCACCCCTACCGTATGCTGTATCGTGCAGACGATCTGCTTGCAGTGCAACAGGGAGTAACAGTTAATAGCAAATACTCATCTTTGTTTCTTGGTGATTTCTACTGCTGCAGTGGCTGTTCAAGAATTTGTGGGTATCTGCTCCACGAAAATGTGCTGCAACTTGCTGTGTTCTTGACAGTGTAGCTAATTATTTGGTAGCACCAAGAGAAATCAAAGTTGCCACGACGTTTCTCTTCAGAATTACATGTCTGTTGTGTGATACAGTTACAAAACTAGCTCACAAAAACTGTCAGAAAACTGAGACCCTGATGGCTGATTCACTACTGGTTATGTTATTCATTATTAAAAACAGAAAATTTATAGATTACAATCATAAACTTGCTGGTGTATACTGACTGACATCATCAAATTATGTATCAATTTGTTTCTCTCACATTGCACCATAAAGCTTTACACGGCTTTTAGCTTTTAGTATTGAATCTCATAAAATCAGTTTGTCAACAATGTTTTTATCAGTTTCTTATATAATGAAGATTATTAGTTGAAAAATTTTCTTAAACTGTGCATGCAGTCCTTACAGCAATGCTAATGAAGAGCTAGTTTCACTTCTTGTGAAAGGTACTCTTAAATTACAAAATGAGTATTGTTTATCATTTTATGTTCAAGTATCAATTAGTAACAGTCAAACCAGAGCAGAGATGTAATGGAATTAATGAAAATATTGTGCAGGCATAAGCTGGTGCCAGCACACCATGGATCATAGAGGTCAAAAGAAGATTGATCGAGGCCAATGACAGGCTCACTGGAAATGCATCGCCAGTGCCCCCTCAGCCATCAGTATTTAGATAACTGCCATGAACCAGGGGGTTAGTTATTTTGAGCCTGTTATGCCATGTTAGTTTAAGTGACATTGAGTCTGTCATTCATGAGGCACCGAGTCAGAGTCGCAGTCACTGCTGCTAACTCAGACACAGGCAGCACATAGCAACCATAACAGTGTACATAGCAGACTTTGTACTTCAACAACAGTGAGGCTAAAGTGGACAAGAACAGAGAGCTTGTACCACAGCACATGGAAGCTTAAGTTAAGTAGCTCTTTTTTATGTTAGTAAAGGACCCAGTTAATAATTGTGGGCAGTTTGTGTTATAGAAAGAGGATAGCAGCCATCAAACAATGTCTTCTCCTTGCACCTATAGTACAGCTCTACAGAAACAATGAGATGACATAAACAATGATGATGAGGATAGGATAGATGGTGATGAGAATCCTTAATTGAAAATGAATTTGGTCACATCTCCTGTGTTTCAGATTGCAGGGATGCTCTTGGTCAAATGTTGGTCAAATGTTTCATACTTTGTTGTTTGCTCTTGCAAGTATTCCAGGAAGGGAGCTGCAAAACTAATCAACTTTATCTTTTCAGAGGCTTTACATCCTTTTTTTTTTTTTTTTTTTTTTTTGCTATAACATATATATGTACACCATTGCTACCCCACCCTTCCACCCCCTGCCACTGTGCCTCAGCCACAGACGCCCATTGTAATGGATCTAACACAACTGTACAAGCAGTGTCGGCCACCAACAACAGAAGCCAGCAGACCGACACACCCAACAAGTTCCACTGACCAACATACAATCGTTCTGGCAATTTAACAACACAAAAGAGGAATGGCATGAATACCTGACACAGTTCCAAGCTCATTGTGCAGTTCATCAGGTTCAAGGTAGTGTGAAGCTATAATGCTTCCTTTCAATTGTGGCGACCCCAGTGTTCATGTTAATGCAAAAACTATTCCCAATTGCGTTTCCTGATGAACTTAGCTATAGCAAAGTAATCGCGGCATTAACTCAGTACTATGACAAGCAAGTTCAAGTAGCTGCAACCACATATCAGTTTTTTTATATTATCTAGGGTCCTCCTTTCAGCTCCAAACCTGCATTTGATCGTCCTGCTTTGCTCCTTTCCTTCACATGTAATACCATTGGAAATATCACTTTGCAACCCAGCTCCAAAACCTTTCCAACAGCAAACCTGACATTGAATCCCACATTGAAAAATTCAGACCATGATCCCAACTTGAGCCACCACCACTACCTCAAAATCATTCCTTACAAGCCTTCCAAGAATTCCTCACGTCCAAAATTGCCTCACAACCCTTCCTCAGGTCCCTACAACATGACCCTAATCTGTCCTCTGCAGAACTCCAGGCTGTATGTTCCCTAAAAGCTGATGACTCCATCATTATTCTCCCAGCAGACACAGGATCTACCACTGTAGTACTTGATGAAAAGGAGTATGTTAGTGAAGGTCTACTACACCAGCTGTCTGACACCTCTACATACAGTGTCTGCCATCAATATCCCATCCCTGTGATTCAAACGGACCTGCAGTCCCTCCTTAAAACCTCAGACTGCTCACAAGGTCTACATATCAATCCATAGAACTTCTCACCCCACCCAAACCATGCACCCCCAATTTTATCTTCTTCCTAAAATCCACAAACCCAATCATCCTGGCTGTCCTGTAGTTGCTTGCTTCAAACCACTCACTGAATGTATATCTGCCTTAGTTATTCAACACCTGCAACCTATAGAACAGAAACTCCTGCATCAAAGATAACAACCATTTCCTAGGTTGTCTGAAATCTGTGCCCGTCCCACTCCCACCACACATCTTGCTCGTCACCATTGATGCAACCTCCCTCTATACCAACATTTCCCATGTACATGGTCTGTCTGCTGCTGAACATTTCCTTGGTCAGTGCGCACCTGACATCCCTCCTACTCACCTAAATCAACTTTATACTTACCATCAACTGCCTGACCTTTGAGGGGTAGACATACAAACAGATCAGGGGTATGGCCATGGGGACCAGGATTTCTTCTTCCTGTGCCAACCTCTTCATGGGTTGCTTGGAAAAGGCTTTCCTGGGATCCATAAGTTTTCAGCTCCTGGTTTGGTTTAGATACATTGATGACATCTTTATCACATGGAGGCTGACCTGCTCAAATTCCTGAAAACTCTGAATACCTTCTCCCAATCAAATTTCTAATGGTCCTATCCAGAATCCCATGCCAGTTCCATTGATGTTGATCTAATCCTACCGAAGGCCAGCTACACACTTCTGTCCACATTAAACCTAGCAACAAACAACTGTAACTTACATTTTGACAGTTGCCATCCTTTCCATGTCAAATGTTCCCTCCCATACAGCCTTGACATCTGAGGCAAACGTATTTGTTCGAATGTAAACTCTTTACAGTGTTACGTAACATGGTGAAAAGTGTTTTTGTGTGGTGAAGTTTGGGATGTGTATCATTGTTTAACATAAGAAAAACAATATACCATGTCATATTGTGGATATCCTCCACCAAATAAATAATACACATCTTGTGTAATCCAGGATGCTGCTTCTTAAGGCTGCAATAGGTTCATATTGATGTTACTGCAACCCCACACAGGTATCATGTAATGGTTGAAATAAGTTCCATATTTCTTGTTCAGAAAAAGTTTTATTTCGCAAAAAAAAAAAAAAATGATTGAAATGGCTCTGAGTACTATGGGACTTAACTTCTGAGGTCATGAGTCCCCTAGAACTTAGTACTACTTAAACATAACTAACCTAAGGACATCACACACATCCATGCCTGAGGCAGGATTCGAACCTGGAACCGTAGCAGTCACGTGGTTCCAGACTGTAGCACCTAGAACCTGTAAGGGATCCATGACCCCATGAACATAGATGCTAGTATCCGACACCCAGGTCAATAGCAGACAGGAGTCGGTTTTCGAGCGCTGCAGGAGGCAGTGAGACTAGTGTCGAATGAGAAGTGGTACTGTGGAGGCAGCCAAGAATGGTGGTCATGTGAGTAGTAAACGGTAAATTCACTGGAGTATGACGAATGAGCGCATGCCCCTGATCATTGTGGGGTTGACCTTCACCTATACCAATTCGCGAGTGATATGAAACCAAAAGTGACAAGTGCCTAATTATGTGTTCTGTGTCAACCGCGTCGGCCAGCAACAACCATGGATTGCAGTGAGGATTGTTGTGAATGTTAATCATTATCACTGCATGTGTCGAAGTACTTAAAATCAGCAACCAATAAAAGATATAGCCATAATTAAATGTGTAAGGCGAAGGTAGCAACTGCCTCAGAATTTGTGTGTTAGTGGAAATACATATCAGTTTGTACATCACAACCTTTATGGTCTTTAATAATAGACAAACTTTCAATCATTAACTATTCTGTCTCAGAACAGCCGCACTTGGTTGAAATAACCCTGAAACCACAGCAGAAAAACCGATAGCCTTTCATCCATTAAGAACATGGTCATATAATCATAACAATTAACTGTTTGGAGGCTTCGGTAAATCACACAAAACCCAATGAAGGACAAAATGGGGGTGTTTCAAACAGCTCTTTATATCACACATTAGATGTTTTGACACTGTCTCATAACTGACCTAAGACTGACCTCAGACTGACCTATGGCGGCATACAAATCATCTCTATTTATATTATTTTAAACAATTGCTCTTCTTCTTACATATTTAATTTTTAGACTTATACAATTAAAATTTTTACATACATCTTCCCAAATTAGATAGAAATTTACATGCAATTAAAGTGAATAATTTCATACAAAGACAGGACAGAATCTGTTTCCATTAAGATCATAAATTACATGTATTACCATTGTAACACTATATTTTGTTAATTTGCATGTATCGTTTTACTTACTCGAAGGATTATAACCTTATCACTTTTAAGGTGAATGGAGAGATTAGTTTTATTCAATGAAAGGCCTAGATTCAACTAATTAAATGTTGTACGAGTAAAATTTTACATTTTAATATAGTCATAATTACAGTTCTGTTAACTAAAAACATGAGTATGCTTAATTCTGACTGAATAATCATCATGTTATATTTCTATTAGGGATACAAACCATTTTTAGCTTGAAAAAAAAAATTGCTGTCTCTTGATGATTAGAAATATTGAAGTTTTAATTACTCGATAATTTCAATAGCATGATGATTCCTACCATGTCCGCCCCGATAGCTGAATGATCAGTATGACAGACTGCCGTCCTAAGGGGCCTGGGTTCAATTCCCAGCTGGGTCAGGGATTTCCTCCACTCAGGGACTGGGTGTTGAGATGTCTTCATCATCATTTCATCCCCATCCGGATCGCAGGTTGCCCAATGTGGTGTCGAATGTAATAAGACCTGCATCAAAGCAGCCGGACCCACCCCATAAGGAGGCCTCCTGGCCAATGATGCCAAACGCTCATTTCCATTTTTTTCGTACCATGTCCCTGTAGTTTGTACTGTGCACAAATTGTGATTGTACATTGACTTTTAATCCAACATGATTCCTTCATTCTGCATATTGGTGAGACCCAATGTAAATAATGTCAAAACAATAGCTTAAATTAATGCAAATTACTATTTTGCTGCACGAAAAAAATCTTTGGTGTATTCAAACCCAGATAACCAGAAAAGACAAACTCAATGCAGCTGTTTAAATTGGTGTAAATTACTAATATTACACATATGCCCTTTCTGTGAGAGTCAGGATGATACTGGAAAATGATACAGGATCCCAAAAGGGGTTGTGGTATTATGATACCCCCCAAAGAGGTTTGACTATCACAGAGAGACAGAGCTCTTCTAAATCTCTGTCTAAAATGAGGGGAAATAATCTTGATTAGTGAAACAGACAAATAATAATTAATTGATAAACAATGTGTGTGAAAAGTACATGTTACACATAAAGTTTAGTCACTCAAATTTATCATATACAAGATGAAATACCAGAAAGATACAAGTGTATAAAATTTCAGTTTTATCATCATGGTGCCCTTTTATGCACTCCATTGAATGTTCTATGAGATTCCTTAACACTACATTCAGTTGTTCTTATATGAGGGTTGGAAATTAAATAGTGGCAACTATACATTCACAACTGATACAGAAGTTACTTGTTTACACCTGTTACTGTCCTTCAAAGTAGTCACCAGCATTGTCTAGAAGCCATTGCCAGCAATGTGGAAGGCGTAGTATACCATTAGCAGATCCTGTTCTGTTGATGGTGTGGATGGAGTGGTCTACTGCCTGTCGAATCTCTGTAACAGTTCTGAAGTGAATGCCACAAAGTGGTTCCTTCGTCTTCAGAATCAAGTCAAAGTCACAAGAACTTACATCTGGGGAGTATGGTGGATGGTACAGGACTTCCCAGACCCATGGACCGAACAGAACAGCTGCAGCTTGTTATCCTAACGCATTATGTTCCTCCACGGCAGACCATCAATGCACAGTACTACTGTTCATTTTTGGAGCATTACCTGTGTCCAGCTCTGAGAAAGAAGTGGTGATACGATCTGCACCACCCACCCATCATTTTGCACAATACTTGGGCGCTTACAGTGCAAGCTGTGACTGCTCTGTTCAGTCGATGGGACTGGGAAGTACTGTACCATTCACCATACTCCCTGGATTTAAGTCCTTGTGACTTTGATTTGATTCCAAATATGAAGGAACCACTTCATAGCATTCGCTTCAGAACTGTTCCAGAGATTCAACAGGCAGCAGACCGATCCCTTCACACCATCAACAGAACGAGCTCTGCTAATGGTATACTACACCTTCTACAACACTGGCAATGGGTTCTACACAACACTGGTGACTACTTTGAAGGACAGTAACAGGTGGAAACATGTAACTCTTTTGTATCGGTCGTGAATAAATAGTTGATACTATTTAAGTTCCAATCCTCATATTATTACCTAAAATAGTGTCTTACCTCTAGAAAAAAATATTCGTGTGATTTTTTTTCCAGACAAGGATATCCCTCAGCCAGAATGCCAGACATTAGATTGCTTCTACACACTTCAAAAACAGTTTTGCAACACCTTGGTTCCGAGAGTTCCAGAACCTGTACAGAAAATTGGAATAGAGATCAACATAAACATCATTTCTGCCCATTTTATTGCTCATGAAAACCACACATCGCATGTTGTACCACCATACAGCAAGACCTTCAGAGGTGGTAGTCCAGATTGCTGTACACACCAGTACCTCTAATATCCAGTAACACATCCTCTTGCATTGATACATGCCTGTATTAATCATGGCAAGTTCATCAAGGCACTGTTGGTCCAGATTGTTACACTCCTCAATGGCGGTTCGGCATAGATCCCTCAAAGTGGTTGGCAGGTCGCATCGACTATAAACAGCCCTTTTCAGTCTACCCCAGGCATGTTCAACAGGGTTCATATCTGGAGAACATGCTGTCCACTCTAATCATGTGATGTCATTATCCTGAAGGAAGTCATTCACAAGATGTACATGATGGGGGAGCAAATTATCCATGAAGACGAATGCCTCAGCAATATTCTGCCTATATGGTTGCACTATTGGTCATAGGATGGCATTCACGTATCATATGGCGTCTTCCATGACCACCAGTGGGGTAAGTCGACCCCACATAACAACACTCCAAAACAGCAGGGAGATTCCACCTTGCTGCATTCGCTGGACAGTGTGTCTAAGGCATTCAGCCTGACCAAGTTGCCTCCAAACAATTCTCTGACAATTGTCTGGTTGAAGGCATATGCAACACTCATCAGCGAAGACAATGTGATTGCCAATCCTGAGTACTCCAATAGGCATGTTGTTGGGTCCATCTGTACCACATTGTTTGGTGTCGTGGTTGCAAAGATGGAGCTTGCCATGAACATCGGGAGTAAAGTTGCACATCATGCAATCCATTGCACACAGTTTGAGTTGAAACACAACTTCCTGTGGCTCCACAAAAAGCATTATTCAACATGGTGGCATTGCTGTAAGGGTTCCTCTGAGCCATAATCCATAGGTAGCAGTCATCCACTGCAGTAGTAGCCCTTGGGCGGCCTGAGCGAGGCGTGTCATCGACAGTTCCCCTCTCTCTGTATCTCCTCCATGTACGAACAACATCGCTTTGTTTCACTCCAAAATGCCTGGACACATCCCTTGTTGAGAGTACTTCCTGGCACAAAATAACAATGCAGATGCTATCAAACTGCAATATTGACCATCTAGGCATGGTTGAACTACAGAAAATGCAAGTCATGTACGCCCTTCCTGGTGGGATGACTGGAACTGATCAGCTGTCGGACCCCCTCTGTCTAATAGGCGCTGCTCATGCATGGTTGTTTACATCTTGGGTAGGTTTAGTGACATCTCCAAACAGTCAAAGGGACTGTGTCTGTGATACAACATCCACAGTCAGTGTCTGTCTTCAGGAGTTCTGGAAACCAGGATGATGCAAAACTTCTGTAGCTGTGTGTAGTTCTGGTCAATTTTTATGCAGGTATTGTCTATTTTTCTAAAATTAAGTTTAAACACTTTACTGCCTAGTAACTTAAAAAAATTTCTAGTATTTCTTTGGATTGTTGAAATCCATGGAAAGGTGAAATTAAACTACTTGATGGCTACTCATGGCTTTCAGTGTTTAGATTCGGCCTTGATGCATGCAGCTGCCCACCCAATCTTGTTGTGATTCTGTCTTGGTCATGTACAGGAAATATATTGCTTCTAATTTATTGGATGACTTGATGAGATGATAAAAAAAACCACTTCTGAAAACTATCTTTCCTGTAATATTTTCAGAGTATGTCACACGCAATTATTTTTGCCTGACTTAAGCATGCAATTTCACTTCCTAACAGTACACTGTTTCACTACTCTGTTATGTAAGTACTGTTTTGGTACTCATCTGACAATCCGTGCTGCTGATTGCTGGCTGTTGATGTTGGTCCACTGACTCACACATTCACTTCTTCCATACAGATCCTTGTTTCCATTCACATCCCAATACCGGTATATGGCACAGTATATTGTAAACAATTATTTCACCTGAAACGTAATAACCATTAGCATACAATGCAGTATTATACACATCCCAGTTCCTTTCACCATGTTGTAATATATCGTGGTTAAAATGTGTTTTTGTGTGGTGAAGTTTTGGATATGTATCATTGCTTATCACAAGAAAAACAATATACCATGTCATATTGTGGATATCCTCCACCAAATAAATAAGACATATCTTGTGTAATCCAGGGTGTTGCTTCTTAAGGCTGCCATAAGTTCATCTCGACGTTATTGCGCTGCCACACAGGAGTAATGTAATGGTTGAAATCTATCTATCTATATCCGAATCCCGCTCCAGCTACTGCCGGGTCTGGGTGCTGATGAGTCCTCTCCATTTGGCTCAGTCCTCCCACCACTTTTCTTCCTCCACTTGCTGCCAGGTCACACCTCTCCTTTCTACAGATATTCTCACTCCTGTTTACACCGTGTTCTTGGGCGCCCTCTAGGTCTTTTCCCATCCATCTTTAGTTCTTCCATAATTTTGGGGAGTCTCTGCCCATGCATCCTCTTAATATGCCCATACCATCTTAATCTCTTTCTTTCAATTTCTTCTCTCATACTTTCTTGTTTGAGGTCCTTTCTAATCTCTACATTCCTTCCTCTGTCCATTCTTGTTTTCCCTTAACTGCTCTGAGAAATTTCATTTCACCTGCTTGCAGTCTGCTCCAGTCCCTTTTGTCATTGTCCATGTTTCTCCACAATAGGTGAAAATTGGGATGTAATAATTCTTATACATAAGGAGTTTTGCTCTTTCTGAAATTTCTTTATTCCAAATCAGGTGTTTTATTGTTCGGTAGAAATTACCTCCCTTCTGTAACCTCCTATTAATTTCATTAGTTATTCTTCCATCCCTAGATATTTCACTCCCTAAATAAGTGAAACTTTCTACCGCTTTGAGGGGTTCTCCATTCAAGGTAATATTTCCGTTGATTCCTTTCTCTCTTCCAAATACCATTACTTCACTCTTATCTTTATTTGTTTTTAATCCATACCTTTTCATTATTTCCTTCCACACATCAAGCTGTAACTCTACATCTACCTCTTTATCACCCCCATATTACCATATCATCTGCTTTTTCTTTTACTATATCTTTAACTGTCCTATTCATTCCCTCCATCACAACATTAAAAAGTGCAGGAGATAGAATACTTCCTTGCTTAAGTCCTTGTCTTATTTCAAAGTATTCAGAGTTCCCCAATGGTGTTCTAATTCTACAATTGTGTCCTCTGTACATTGTCTTTATAACATTAATGTATCCTTCTTCTATATCTATCTTCTTCATTTCTTCCCAGAGTCTTTCCCTGTCAACTGAGTCATATGCCTTTTCTATGTCTATAAAAACCATTATCACCCTTTTGTTATACTCCCAACTTTTTTCCATCAATTGAAAGATAGAAAATATCAGGTCGGTCATGCTTCTTCCTTTCCTAAACCCATGCTGTTCTTCACTCAGCTCCTTTCCTATCTTTTCACTTATTCGATTTAGTAAAATTCTTTCAAAAATCTTAGCTGTATGACTCGTAAGGGTTATTCCTGTGTAGTTTTTACAAAGTCTTTTATTGCCTTTCTTGAAGATGGGAACAATGTCTCTTGTTCTCCAGTCGTCAGGTATTGTACTATTTCTCCACACGCTTGATAGTACTCTATACAGCCACTGCATTCCCACTGGACCTGCTGCTCTTATCATGTCCACTGATACTTCATCAGGTCCTGGGGCTTTCCCCCCAGTCATCTGCTTCACAGCTTTTTCCATTTCTTCCCGTGTAATTTGTCCTAATTCTGCTTCCCAACTTCTCTCAGTTTCTCCATTATTTGTTGTTTCCTCATGTACCTGCTCCTCAGCATTTAACAGCTTCTTAAAATGTTCTTTCCAGAGATCTTTTATATTCCCTGGATCTTCGATAATGTTACCGTCCTCTGTTTCCATCTTTACTGGTACTTCAGAAGCCTTCCTTTTATTTTTCATCATTTTATAGAACATTTTCTTATTGCTCTTCACATCTTCTTCAAGTTTTTTTTGTAAAATCTTCCCATGCCTTTTTCTTTGCTGTTTCCACTATTTCTTTGCACTTCTTCTTTTCCTCTACATATCTTTTATGGTCTTCATCATTTTTAGTTTTCCACCACTTTCTCCATGCTCTATTTTTTCTTCTAACTGCTTGGATTGTGGTATCATCCCACCAACTTGTGTCTTATTTTTTCCTTACCAGATGTTCTGCCACGTACTTTTTGTGCTGCTTCGACTAAAGTGTCTTTGAATAAACTCCATTCTTTTTCTACATCACAGAAAACTTCTTTTGGAAATTTTTGTGTGATTAATTCTCTGTACTTCTCAGCACATTCACACTCCTTCAGTTTCCAATCCCGTATCCTCATCACTGTCTTCTGTTTTCTATTTTTCACACACTGATTCATTTTCCATTGTCCCACCAGTATTCTATGATCTCCATCTGCACTCACACTTGGAATTACCTTCACATTTGTTACTTTCTCTCCCCATTCCCTATCTACTAGAATATAATTAATTACACTCTTGGTTCTTCCATCCCAACTTTATCTGGTGATAACATGACTTTATCTCTTCATAAACCAGCTGTTTGCTATATTCATTCCATTCCTCTGGCACAAATCCAGGAGTCTTTTCCCTTCTTCATTTCTGCCTCCATATCCAAAACATCCTAATACTTGCTCAAATCCCTTTATGTCTTTGCCTACCTGTGCATTAAAATCTCCCATCACTATATTAGCACTCTCTATATGGTTTTCTAACACATTTTCAAAGTCCATCTTCTCTTCTTCACTACATCCCACTTGAGGTGCATAAATCTGGATTACTTTTAGTGTTTCTTTTTGGAATCTCAGGTTTAAGATTATGATCCTGTCTGATATATATCTCACATTTTCAATACAGCTTTGTACATTCTTATTCACCATCACTGCCACACCATTTCTTCCAGACCTGTTATTCCCACTCCAGTACAGTTTTTCTCCTCCTCTCAAATTCTTCTCACCTTTTCCCTTCCACTCTGTTTCGCTTAATCCCAATATATCTAACTTCCTCTCTGTTAGTACATCTGTCATTTCTTCCATTTTTCCATTGAGGGTTAATATATCAAGGGTGCCAATATTTAGGTTATTTTTTAGTCCAGTAGGTTTCATCTTCTTGTACTGATGAATATCATCAGGTCTCCCATCATTTGCACCAGTACTTGAAGAAGCAGTGGGGTCAAATCCTGTGTGGTTCGTTCTGAGGCTTGTTGTGTTTTGAAAGCAATATATGAAGACTTTCCTACTGGCTTGCTAGGCCTAACGCAAGAAAGGATTTTCTGTTGGGGTTGTCTCCCTTAGCCTTTGGAGTTTCTCCTCCACCACTTCCCTTCTCATGTAATCCCCAGAAAGGAGGGGTTGAAATAAGTTCCAGTATTTCTTGTTCTCAATAAGTTTTATTTCTCATGCTAGATGTTTGTCGGCAAATTACATGGGTAAAATTGACTTAACACCGTCTCATGACTGACATAAGACTGCCCTCAGACTGATCTATGGCAGCATACAAATCACCTCTATTTATATGATTTTAAACAATTACTGTCACTGTTACATATTAAATTTTTAGATTTATACAATTAAAATTTTTACACACATCTTCTCAAATTAGATAGAAATTTACATGAAATTAAAGTAAATAATTTCATTCAAAGGCAGGACAGAATCTGTTTCTATTGAGGCCATAAAGTACATGTTTTTTCATTGCAACACTATATTTTGTTAATTTGCATGTATCATTTTAATTATTATATTACTTACTTACAATTAGAGCCAATGCAGATTACCCCCCTCCTACCTTGCATGAGATAAAACCCGAATCAGACACATTAACATAATAAAAGTCCAATTGAAGATGCAATACAGACTGAAATGATACTGGCAGGAGGAGAGAAACTTGCAGGAAGAATACACTGACTGATACAGGTAATATGACCCAAAAAAGAACTGCCCTGAGAACAGAAAACAGCTCTGATTTGTCCAATAAATAAGAAGGGCGACAAACTGAAATGTGACAACTATTGAGAAATCATCCTGCTTAACATCTGCTATAAGATCCTGTCCAATTGCTTTCTACATAGAATTCATCCTGTGGCAGAATTCGTGATTGGGGAGTACCAGTAAGGTTTCCAATCAGTGTGGTCAACAGTCTATCACATCCTCAATCTCTGGCAACTCACTGAGAAACTGGGTGAATATGGTAAAGATTTGCATATTTTATTCATTGATTTTAAGAAGGCCTATGGTTCTATACATCACAAGAGCCTGCTCAGCTGTTTAAGGGAGTTTAGCATGGCAGAGAAACTCATCAATCAGATAAATATCTGTCTGAGTGAAACATGTGAAAAGGTGAAGATGGGAAATTGCGTACCTGAGGAATTTGAAATTTTGACGGGACTCAGGCAAGGAGATGGTTTGTCCCCTATCCTGTTCAATTTTGCCCTCAAGAAGATTGTACATGAGATGTTCCAAGAGAATGAAGGGATTGAAATTGAAGGAAAGAGACTGGCATACTTAGTCTATGCATCTGTTTATTCTCTAGGTCTGAAGAGGAGTTGGAGCAAATGACCAGAGCACTAAAGGAGATTGACAACAAATTTGGGCTAAGCATAAACAGAGCTAGGACAGAGTACCTCATTATGATGTGTGGCCAAAGTCAAACTACTAGTCATCTACAATCACTGCAGGTGGGAGACCAGTCCTACAAGAGAGTGCATGAATTTAAATACCAAGGGACACTTTTCACTGAGAACTCATCACATGAAGCAGAGATCAATGCCAGAATGCAAACAGGAAACGGATCTTACCATGGCCTAGCACAACTGCTTCAGTCCAGATATCTCTCCAGACAGTTCAAGATTCGACTATACAAAGCCCTGGTCCAGTTTGTTGTTCTATTTGGCTGTGAGACAAGTGCTTCGGAAGATCATTGGTCTGGTTCTGGATGTAGACACAGTGGAATGGAGGATCAGACAGAACCAAGAGCTTGAGGAACTATACCAGTAGCTCAACATAGCAGAAACTGTCAAAGCCAAACAAATGCAGTGGACCGGCCGTGTGGCCTGGATGGAAGATCATAGATGGTCTCGGAAGCTCCCGGATTTCACACCTACAGGAAAGAGACCTCCAGGGAGACCCAAGAAGTGTTGGAAGGATTGCCTCCATGAAGACTTAAACCAAGCATCAATAGATGTAGACAGATGGAAGATAGCAGCAATGGACAGAATCCAATGGAGAAGGAAACTTGTAGCACCGTGCGGTCCACTGGGCCTGATCACATAGAAGAAGAAGAAGAAGAAGAAGAAGAAGAAGAAGAAGAAGACTTGCTTAAAGGATAATCACCCTATCATTTTCAGGTGAACACAGGGATTAGTTTTATTGAATGAAAGGCCTATATTCTATTAATTAAATTTTGTACTAGTAAAATTTTACATTTTTATATAGTCATCATTACAGTTCTGTTAACCAAAAACATGAGTATGCTTAATTCTGACTGAAAAATCATCATGTCATATTTATATTTTGGATACAAACAATTTTTAGCTTGAAAACTTAAAAATAGCTGTCCTTTGATGACCAGAAATTTTGAAGCTTTAATTGTTTATTAATTCATAATTACAATAGCAAAATTATTCCTACCATGTGCCTGTAGTTTGTATTGTGTACAAATTGTGATGGTACATTAACTTTTAATCCAACATATTTCCTTCATTCTGCATACTGGTGAGCTCCAACACAAACAATGTCAAAACAATAGCCTAAATTAGCGCAAATTACTAATCTGCTCCACAAAAAAATCTTTGGTGTATTTGAATCTAGATAACCAGGAAAGACAAAGTCAAAGCAGCAGTTTAATTAGTGTAAATTACTGACATTACACACCTGCCCTCTTTGGGAGAGTCGGGATGGCACTGGAAAAGGATACAGGGTCCCAAAAGGGGTTGTGGTATTACAACAGCAATACACCAGCATTCTCACCCCAGCCTTCACTGCACATAATTACTCCACCAGTCTACTCAAAAAGATGATTTCCTTGGCCATCACATCCAATCCTGGGACTGCTGATCCCTCCACAAAACAGCTTCGGAGCACACCATTGTGACCCAATTTTATCCAGGTCTGGAATGTGTTAATTAACTACTTCGACAGGGCCATGATTTCCTAAAGTCATGCCCTGAAGTGAGATCTACTCTGTCTTAAATAATGCCCACCACACCTAGAGTAGCTTTCTGACACCCTCCCAATCTCCACAATATTCTTGTCAGACCCTATGCTTCTTCTGCACCCATATCCCTACCCTATGGCTCCTACCCCTGTGACCATCCCTGCTCCAAGACTTGCACTATGCACCCTCCTACCACCACTGATAATAGCCCTGTAACTGGCAAAAACATATAGTATCAAAGGGAGAGCCATCTGTGAAATGACACGCGTCATATACCAGCTATTGTGTAAACACTGTTCAACCTTCTACATCGGCATGACTACCACCAACTTATCAATTAGGATGAATGGGTATAGGCAGAGGATATATACTGGCAACTCACAGTATCCTGCTGCTCTACAGCATGATATTCGTGACTTTGGCACCTGTTTCAAAACATGTGCCATCAGGATTCTTCCCCCAGACACCAGTTTCCCAGAACTCCGCAAGTGGAAACTAGTACTACATCATGTCCTTGGTTCTTGCCACCCACCTGGCCTTAATTTACGTTAATTTCTTCCCTCTCAGCTTTTCTGCACTGTAACTACTCTTTACTTCACTCCATTTTAATTTCCTACATCTTTCATTGTCTTTCCCATCTATTTTTCACCGCCCCCTCCCACCTCTGCTACACAATGCACATAGCTTCTCACTGCTATTAACTAGTGCTCAATGTTTTGTTAGTGATCTCTGTCTTGCATATTACCCTGTCTTGCACTTCGGGTTTTGCTCTCAGGTTTTCAAATCTCGTTCGATGCAATGCCCAACAATCAGTCTTTCCTTCTCATCCTGTATGATAAGTCTTCCCTTACCTATGGTTCCAGATGACTTTCCCAAAATCTACCCCTTTTACTAGACCTCTCCAGTTCTTTTCCTTCACCCTTCTTTCTTCTCCTTCAACCCTTCAGCCTGAAGAAGGAGCCACTGGCTCCAAAAGCTTGCCAATCACAACAGTCTTTTATGTGTGTGTGTTCTGCCGCTGCTTGGTGAGCAGATTTTTTATCCATCCAATTAAATAATTTTATCAATAATTCAATATAATAGAGGGAAACATTCCACGTGGGAAAATGTCTGCTTGTGTCTGTGTATGTGCGGATGGATATGTGTGTGTGTGCGAGTGTATACCTGTCCTTTTTTCCCCCTAAGCTAAGTCTTTCCGCTCTCGGGATTGGAATGACTCCTTACCCTCTCCCTTAAAACCCATATCCTTTAGTCTTTCCCTCTCCTTCCCTCTTTCCTGACGAAGCAACCATTGTTTGCGAAAGCTTGAATTTCGTGTGTATGTTTGTGTTTGTTTGTGTGTCTATTGACCTGCCAGAACTTTTGTTCAGTAAGTCAAATCATCTTTTAGATATATTTATCAATAATTGATTGTTTTCATTGTTATATGTATTTAGTCAGCGTTTTTCACCAATAAAATTTTATGACATCCTGTCTCTGTATAACGGGTACTTCATGTCTAAACAAATATGCCCAAAGTGGTACTGCAGTAACAAAAAAATTGGCTAAAAAGGGTCTGAACTTGAAATAACTGCAAAAAATTACGTAAAACTGAGATACAAATCATAAGACTGGCACTTCAGATTAATAGTGTTTGATGAGCAAAGTGTCCAGAAAAAAATGTAAAGCATGCAATTATTTTGTTAACCCTATTCTTATTTATTGTTTATATGTGTCAAAGTGTATAAACATGTCAAAGTATATAAATAAACTGTCAAAAATTTACTTATCCATAGATTTCATTTTACGTTAGCAGCATGTCCTTCTGCAGTGGGAAAGGAAGGAGACCAGCAGAAAAATCCTCCTGCCGCAGCACAAAAAATGCAGGTATGTCCCTCTTTAAAAGACTGTTACAGAAAAATGAAGAACCAGTTGCCTCAATTGTCATTCTGCATTTTGGCATGTGAACTTATTCATGCTTTTCTGTGATGAAAGATGGTAGCAGGGGGACAGTGATTGTCGAAGAGAGAGGAGATAGTGATGGTGGAAGAGAGAGGAGACAGTACTAGTGGGAGAGAAAGAAAGGGGAGACAGTGATGATGTGAGAAAAAAAGTCAGTAAAAGAAAAAGAGAGATGGATGAAGTAACAATGAGACCAGACAGAGAGGAGATATTGATGGTCAGTAAGGGACAGTGGCAGTAAAAGACAAACAGGAATGCATGCAGATAGAAGCAATGGGGGCAAAAGAGAGAGCAGACAGTGGAAATGAAAAATATATATGAGTGGAAAATATACTTAGGCTTAGGTCTGGACCCTCCCAGACTGTCAGACTTTACCACATAGCTACAAGGGAGGATGCATTATGTACCGAAATTTTAGACATCGATATCTACATGTATGTGATTATTCTGCAATTCACAATTAAGTGCCTGGCAGAGGGTTCATTGAACCACCTTTAAGCTACTTCTCTACCATTCCACTTTCGAAAAAATGTGTGAGAAAAGGAACACTTAAACCTTTATGGGCAATCTCCAATTTCTCTTATTTTATTATAATATATAATTTATATAATTTCTCCCTATGTA
The DNA here is from genome assembly GCF_021461385.2 of Schistocerca piceifrons. Classification (NCBI taxonomy): domain Eukaryota; kingdom Metazoa; phylum Arthropoda; class Insecta; order Orthoptera; family Acrididae; genus Schistocerca; species Schistocerca piceifrons. The sequence continues at coordinate 1,025,615,077 of NC_060139.1, read as the reverse complement.
GGTGCTGCCAAAAAAAAATTTCACACTCTGAGGAGAAAGTTGGCGACTGAAATTTCATGAGAAGGTCCTGGCATTACGAAAAACACCTTTGTTTTAATGACTGCCTCCCTAATTCATGTATCATATCTGTGGTACTCTCCCTCTATTTCACAATCATACAAAATGAGCTGCTCTTCTTTGAACTTTTCAATGCCTTCCATCAATCCTACCTGATGCAGATCCCACACTGCACAGCAATACTTCAGAAGAGGGCAGTCAAGCATAGTATAATCAGTCTCTTCAGTAGACTTGTTCCATTTTCTAAGTGTTCTGCCTATAAATTGCAGTCTTTCATTTGCTTTCCCCATAGCATCATCTATGTGATCATTCAGTTCAAGTTATTTGCAATTGTAATCCCTAAGTATATAGTTGAGTTTATGGCCTTTAGATTTGAGTGATTTATCATATAACCAGAAATTTAGTGGATTCTTTTTTGTGATCATGTGGATGACTTCACACTTTTCATGATTTAGAGTCAATTGCTACTTTTTCACCATATGATATCTTGTCTAAATCATTCTGCAATTAGTTTTGCTCATCTGTTGACGTTACATGATGGTAAATGACAGTATCATCTGCAAACAATCACTTGGGTACAGGGGAGAAGTTGGAGCCCCAGAATTTTTGAGCTGCTGAGATGTAGTGGAGACAGTGACAGTGCAAAGGAAAGGCAAAAGGAGACAGTGTAAATTGAGGTACCAGTGACAGTTTGATATACTGTAAATCAATGGGAGAGACAGTGGGAGAGAGACGTATGAATACAGTGGCAATGAGAGGGAGGTGCTGAGTATGAAGGCATAACTACAGATAGAGACTAAGTAAAAAGGTTTAGAATGTTCTGTGTTAAAAGAGTGTGAATATGTTCTCATGCCAAAATTTTTGCTGAGGAAGGTGGAATGAGGACTGAGGAAGCTGATTCCCTACTTTTCTGTCAGTCTTTTAAAGAGGAGTGTATCTGCCTTTTTGTTCTCAAATAGGAGCAATTTTCCACTGGTTATTAGCTACCAAAGCTATGAAAGAAGATGAACTTTAGAATGAGCATCTAAAATTGCTGCCATTCTTGAAAAAGTTTCTTTATGGCACTTAATTATTAACTTCTCATAATAATTTTAAAACTAATTTTTTGTTAAATATTTCATTTTCTTAATTGTGCGACAGTGACAGAGGAAATTGTCAAAAGAAAAGAATATTAACATAAAATAAATATACTGATACAGATGCCTCCAAATAAGAATAATGACAGATAGACTTACTTCTTAGTGCACAGGACTCTGAATGTTGCTTCAATTCAGCAGTTCAATGTGTTAGCTGCACTTAAGTTTCCAGAAATAGAATGATAGTTACAGTTGGCGCTGCAGCCTGAGATGCTGGAATTGGCAGTCATGAGGTGACTTTTCTTGTGTGTATATCTGTGTGAATGTTTTTTACTTGTGTGTGTGTGTGTGTGTGTGTGTGTTTACTGATGAAGGCTGTGGCCGAAATCTATATGTGAGTGTCTTTTAATTGTGACGTGTCTTCTTTATGGTATGTAGCAATCTATCTTTACATCAGTGATATTTATATTTCATTCGTGAAGTCCTGATTGAGGTTTTCAAGGAGGTGCAGAGAGCAAAAGGAACAATCTTCACCTACTGGAGTCCAACACATGGACACCTGCAGGGAGAGAGGCAGTGTGGGGAACATGCTGTACTTTCCTCATACAGTGCTGTCACTGCATATGTGCTTACTGCTTTAGTATGGCAGAGTATGACAATCAGTTCATAATGGTTACAGTTCACACAGGTACAGTATTTTTAGATCCCCAGAGTTGGCAGTGACTGGACACAAAACACTTGTAGCCCTAAGCACCTGATTCCTACCAGGTCTAGTGCTGCAGATTGAAGTTGACTTCAATTTCACATTTGTTTTTGCTGCCATTTCCCAGGAATGCCAAAATATGCACAAAGACAGTTTACAAGCATGATTCAACACGCTCACAATCACACTATCCCAAACCAACGCCAAAAAAGATTCCTGGAAGTCATAGCATCAACCTGAAACTAAACAAAAAAGTACTCACAAGCATATACCATATACTGCAAATGCACAGTGAAAAAAACTGTGTGAATCATGACACAGCCTCTCTAAAGCATTTCTTGGGAACTATAGCACTATGCTACCACTATTAATGAACAGTTAATCTAGTTTAATCACTGTAAACCAAACTAAAGAAACAATTACAAGGTAAAGGTACTTTTAACTACAGAAAAATTGCATCCTGCAGACTCTATGAAAAGTTCAGGTGACTTTTGTAAGGATACCACGATCGATATCCTTGACAGTGAGCTACATAGCAACAGGTGCTAGCTTGTGAGCCTTACCTTCTAGAACTTTCTGTAGTCTCCCACTTTTTCCCGTGGACAGGGCATTGTTGTGTTCAGACAACCATGAAGTTAGTAATGAGCACACAAGGAGTAGTTGTTGTGGTCTTCAGTCCTGAGACTGGTTTGATGCAGCTCTCCACGCTACTCTACCCTGTGCACAAGGAGTAGTGGGAGCAAACTAATCTATGTTTTCTTGATTTTCATTTCTCTTTCTGCTGTTTTCCTGTCAGGGTATACACAGCTCTTCCTCTCTTTTCAGCATGACTTATTGTCTCCCATTACATATCAAGATTTTGCACTACCCTCCAGAGTTCTCACGATATTCTTTATACCTTGCTTCATCCATTAGTTCTCTCATCTCCTGTTCATGCATGGGAAAGCCTGTATCTGATGAGGCCCCCACTGCATTATTCGTAATTTTCGCTCATGTAACTACCTCTGCCTTCTTGCTGTCAGTCATCCTATGCTTTTTGATGCGGATTATTGTCATACCACTGTAGTGCTGACCATTTGCCACTGTATTCACTGTTTTGCTCTTTCTTCTATTCATTTTGAAATCAGTTTTGCTTGCCTCGCTTTCTTGATCATAAGACCATATGCCATACCAGTATTTCACACTGATATTCTGTTCATTACCCATCTTATTAATGTTTTCTCTCACACTGAGGGGATCCAAATATCTATCTAATTCAAGTGACTTCTCCAGCACACCAACTAGTGACTCACACAACTGTGTATTGTATGTTTTTAGTCTCAGTTCATCCTTGACCTTTTGCACTTGCTGTGACCTATATTTATCTAGGAAAGCTTTTCGAAACTCATTGTACATCATACTGTCTAAATTCAGGGACTCTGCCAAGTTGGTTGCTCCTTCTTCCATCTGCCTCACTATGGAATATATCTTTTTTGGGTCTGTCCATCTTCTGGGTATCAAACAATGGAAACTCCACGTGGGAATATCAACAATCTAGTAAATGATAGATTGCTACTTACCATAAAGAAAACACGTCAAGTTGCAAACAACTGCATTCTGACCCAAGATGCTGGAGTTGGTGGTCAGGTATGTGTGAGGTGTGCTATATTGTGTGTATTAATTGTGTGTGTTTCTCTTTTACTGATGAAGGCTGTGGCCAAAAGCTTATGTGGGTGTCTTTTAATTGTGACTGTCTGCAACTTAATGTGTCTTCTTTATGGTAAGTTCCATTCCCTGCACCTACTCACTCACCAGCTTTTCCAGTACAATTAGAATTCCAGGTGTTAGTGAGAGCAGCGAACGTAAACAAAGTGCAGTGTTTAAAAAAGGTGCGAGGCATTAATAATTCAGATGAGTGTTTTTACTTTTGCTTCTTTTACAGCAGAGACTTTTACAAACATTATTATTAAGCCTAATTCATTGTTGTTTATGCATATCTTGCTTAGTAATAATATTTTAGCCAGGAACATTCTGACAGGATTTATGAAAAGGGAAAAATTATAAATGTGACTGATTTTGTATTTAGGTTGTTTCTGTGCACTGACTGTTTAATAAATTGTAGATTTAAGACCAATGTTAATGCTTGCTACATGTGTTCATTATGTGTTTAATGCACTAATCTTGGTTATTTACACTCTTGTCTTCTCTAAAATTTTGCTGAACAGGATTTGAATTCTTGTTTATTTACAGTTCACGTACAACATATATAGAGGTTTAGATAATTAACATGACTAATTGAACAAAATTACACACAATATTTATGTAATCCACAACTATGGATTTCCTGAGTTTTTCAAAATGTTATACCTTTCTATATGATTGTCATTATTCAATTTATGTGATATTTAGTGTTTCATAACTGAGTGACATTTTGATACTAATAATATCTGCTTTTATTTATGTAGCTTAAATCAATTCAAGACAAAGCCATAAATTGTTGTTACATTTTAGTATGTGAATGAGTTGGCAGTGTTGCTCTGTTGGTTGAAAAATGTAGCAAACTCATAGACAATGGATCAAGTATGTTGTTGTTTAGTGTTGTATTTTGATACAGATGTGGTTTCTGTAAATTTCATAAGGTTTTGAGCCAATATTTTTGACAAAATTTGCATTTTGCAAAAACAGTAAAAAGTGGGGCTGTAAAGATATTATGATTGATGTTCTTGTCAGTGAGCTATGTAGCAACAAGTGCTAGCTGGCAAGCCTTACTCTCTAGAACTTTCTGTACTCTCCTGCCTTTTCCAGCTAACAGGGCATTGTCATGTTGCAAAAGCAGTTTCACTTACAAGAGCACATGCAAGGAGTAGTGGGACAGACTTGGTCAAGGGAATATGTAATGAAACAGTTGTGAACCAGAAATATGTGAAGCTGTATTGTAATATTATGAGAAGGAAAGTTGCCACTCACCATATAGTGGAAATGCCCATCCCAGAAACTCTCGCCAGAGTTCATCTCTCTGCTCACCCCTACCACTCCCGCCACTCCTACCTTACACATGCCTCCTAAAGTCCATAACCCCAACCATCCAGGACACTCCATTGTGGCCGGTTACTGTGCACCCACTGAGAGAATTTCTGTTCTCATAGACCATCACCTATTATCTGTAACCTATCCTCCTATGTAAAAGATACCGACAATTTCCTCCACCAACTCTCCATAGTTCCTGTCCCTTTACCAAACAGTGCCTTGTTCATCACTATTGATGCCAGCTCCCTTTACACTAACATCCCTAATGCTCATGGCCTTACTGCTATTGAACACTACCTTTCTCACCGCCCAACAGATTCCAAACCAACAACCTCCTTCCTAGTCAGCATGACCAACTATACCCTCACCCACAATTACTTCTCCTTTGAAGGCTTTACCTACAAACAAATCCGAGGTATGGATATGGGAACCCACATGGCACCATCCTATGCCAACTTATTCATGGGTCATCTAGAGAAATCCTTCCTAAAAATCCAGAATCCTAAACCCATCATCTGGTTCAGATTCGTTGATGACATCTATGTGATCAGTATCAAGGGTGAGGACACCCTATCCACATTCCTCCAGAACCTCAACAACTTCTCGCCCATTTGCTTCACCTGGTCCTGCTCAACCTGACAAGCCACCTTCCTAGATGTCGACCTTCACCTCAAAGATGGCTACATCAGTACCTCTGTCCATATCAAACCTACTAACCACCAGCAATACCTCCACTTGGACAGCTGCCACCCATTCCTGTGAACTTGACAGAGACTGCATATCCTACCATTTTTTAATTTATGATAAGAGTATCAAGTGCAATTACTGCTGACGACTGTCTGGCTCACACAGATGTTATGTTAAAATTAATAAAGCTTATGTTTTTCCTTCTGAACACCACAAGTGTTTTGCAGCCATGTGATCAAACTTCAAATTTTAGCAACAAAAGTGATCACTCCTAAAATATTTACCTGCAGTTGAAGTAAATTAAGATTTCTCCACCAGTTTATTTGCTGGATTACATATGTAGCAATCTGAATGTAATTTGGTGATGCATGAAATGACTGAAAATTGTTTGTGCCATGCATGACTTTCCAAAGTAACAGTGCCTCAAGAATTGGTGTATACTGAAAGTGAACTGATTTAAGGAAATATTTGAGAAAGTTTCTTTATTCTTAGGCTGTCATGTAGTACTAGTTGATGAATTATTTGTAATCAGTGAAGTGTGTACAGCACTTATTATCATAGATGAAGAAGTATGAAGAAGTTTGGAAATGATTCAACGCACACTCAAACCATCACATAGATAAAGAGGGTGACAGATTTGAAAATTAGATTAACATTGCAATTGTGTCCCCACTACATTTGAAGTGTGACACATCACAAAAAATATGTGTTGTTTAGAGCTGGATTTTAATGGAGAAATTAATAAAACAATGGACAGCAGTGAACAGATTCCAAAACAGAAAAATTAATAAAGTTCAGAAATGTAAATAGCCCATAGAAATCATTTGAATTAATTGACTGATCATATTAGCGAACTATACCAAATCACAGAAGATGGCATATCAACTCTCTGACAACATCTACAATAAAGTCAATGTGCATTAGTGTGAAAACTGAACACTAAATAACCACAAATGCTCTATGCAGTTGTGTGTGTTGCCACATTGAATGTTGGTGAAACAGGAAAAAATGGAGATGAAGGAGAGGGAAATCCTCCAAAACATTCTGTGATCCACAGTAAACAAGAATGGCAACTACAAATTAAGAAACAACAAGAAAATCTATAAGAAATATCTCAAACTCACAGACACAATCCCAAGATGGTGGCTCTGTTGCTTTAGACGTGTGAAATGAATAAAGGACAATAGATTAACTAAAGGAATCTTCAAGCATTTCAATAACAAAAGGAACAAAAAAGAAATGGATGAAAGACCTAATTAGAGATGAGCATAAGTAAAGGAAATATTCAAAACAGAGAAAAATTCAGAATTGAAATAAAAAATTTCAAAGATTTCAAGATAAAGAGAAGAAACACGGAAGAATTTTCGCCTTGGGACAAAAATAACAGCAGAGTGAGGGAATGAAAGTGCTGGAAAATAGGAAGAAGAACCTTATTTGAAAGACAATTGAATCATTCAACTAAACAACACTTTAACTGAAAAAGGTCCGTAGCTAAAAGATCTGTTTTATGTTGACCTATTTGGGCTTACTTAATGCAGGCAGCAAATACAAGGTAAAAAACAATTTTTCATATTTCTGTAACAGTTTGTACACAAACAGTTATTACACAGTTGCTTCCCTTGTCTGTTACAATTTTCCTGGACGAAAGAATGTTGTATCTGGGCATTTACAATCTTGTACTGCTGAAATGCAACAGCTTTTCTGTGGTACTTACTGCAGAAATAGAAAGCTTATTTTGAGAAAATACAACACTAGTAAAAATTCGTAATGTTTATTCAAATACAAATCTGCTCAGTCACCAGCAGAAGATACTGAAAAATTTGATACAACTCCAGTTACAATTACACTAAACATGTACATTCAGCATTACATTTTCTTTATTTTGTTTATTTGTTAATATAAATCTCTTTCTCAGAACATATATCATACACAGAATATTGGACCGTTTTATCTATTGGTTTTTCAAATGTCAAACGTACATTATTTAAATTTTTATAACAAATTGGATCTATAAAGTTAATAATTACAAATTTTTTAAAATACTCTATGGTTCAAATGGCTCTGAGCACTATGGGACTTAACATCTGAGGTCATCAGTCCCCTAGAACTTAGAACTACTTAAACCTAACTAACCTAAGGACATTACAGACATCCATGCCCAAGGCAGGATTCGAACCTGCGACTGTAGCAGTCGTGTGATTCCAGACTGAAGCGCCTAGAACCGCTCGGCCACATTGGCCAGCAAAATACTGTATATTTATAGCTTATTTCTACAGTTAAAGATACAAATTACATTTTTTTCTTGCATAAGACACTGTGAGATTGAATAGTAGCAGTTTTTCAGAAGGTAGGCTTGCTTCACTATTCTTATAACTGCCTTTTGTTTCCTGAAAACTGTATTGCCTGTTGTATTTCCCCAGAAAATGTTACTGTACTTCAGAATTGAATGCACAGGTGCAAAGTATACAGCCCTAACTGTTTCTGCACTAGTGTTGTTGCAAAGAATTCTTACTACATAGTTCATTTTTGCTAGTTTTGAATTTAGGGATGTGATATGAGTGCTCCATTTAAGATTTTCCTGGATATGAATCACAAGAAATTTAGTTTCAGTGACAGCACCAATGTTTTGGTTATCTGTACATATTATGGGTTGTACATTTATATTTTGATTGGTGTGGAAATCATGAGTACCATTTTTTGGGGATGAACTATTAGCCTGTTTCTGGTAAACCATTCAGACACTCCATTTGTAATATCTTTCACAGATGCAGTAAGATTTTCTTCCTTATACCCTTCAGTCAATAGACTGGTGTCATCTGCAAACAGTACTAGTTCAGAATCCCTAATATGTGATGGGAAATCACTAATGTATACCAAAAAAGAAAGGGACCTAAAATGTGGAATACCATGAATAAGTCAACATGTTTCTGAAAGGTGTACCTGGAGTTCATTTCTTACATGTACTTAATTTCAGTTACCTGAGAGCGATATTGCAAATATGATTTAACCCATTGATTTGGCACACCTCTTACCCCATACCGTTCAAGCTGCCTCAGGAGCACAGAATGATCAATCACATCAAAAGCTTTTGTTAGGTCCAAGAATAAACCTGAGATATTTCTGTGGTTGTCCACTGCATTTAAGACAAGGTTTATCAAATTAAAAGTGGCTATTTCAAATGATCACTGTGGACAAAAGCCATTTTGTCATCCAGAAATAATATTGTTCTTATCGAAGAAGGTAGTTAGTTTTGAAAGCAACACTTACTCAATAATTTTTGAAAACCCTGACAGAAGAGAGACAGGCCTATAGTTACCCATACATTGATCACCTTTTTTATATAGGGATATTACCTTTGCCATTTTCAGTTGCTGTGGGAAGACACCTTATGATAAGGATGAATAGCATATGTCCAATAAAGGTTTATCTTGCTGTTATTTTTATAATATAATCTGGAATATCATCTATACCAGTTGAATAATTACTCTTCAGTGAATTAATGGTATTTAGGAACTCTGCTGGACCTATTGGACAGAGGAATGTGGATATATTATTTATTTCAATTGATAAAAGTTCTTTCCATGTTGTATTAAGAGGATTTCCAAATTTTTCCTTCAATAATTTTCCAGCAACAGTTGCATAATATGAATTGAAAATTTTTGCAACCACCCTAGGGTCAGTGGCATTCTTGCCATCATGTGATATCACAAAATTTTTATGAGATGTCTTCTTCCCCATAAGATCCTGCACAGCTTTCACCATGGACTTAGTTTTATTGCATGACTTCATATTATATTTGTCATTCTCCTTAATTTTTTGCCTCTTTTATGACATGTTTCAAAACTAGCTTGTATTTTTCGAAATAACTAAGAAATTCTGGACTGTTGTCAGTTTCAGACTGCAGAAAAAGTTCCCACTTGCTTTTATAAGATACTCTAATGCTTGATGTAATCCAATTTTTGAATATATCTGTGCTTTTGGAAATCACTTTCCTTTGTGGAAAAGCTATGTCAAAGTTATGCTTGAAAACATTCAAAAAATTTTCCATCTTTTTGTTGGGAATAGAGGTGTCAAATACCTCTCTCAAAGATTGTTCACTGATTAGATACTGGAAGTATTCAATAATTTTCATACTATAAATCCTTTTATGGATAATATTTTGTACACTGGTCAAAATGTGATTTGCAGGTGTGGTTAGTAATTGCGAAAGGTGGTCACTATAGCCAGTATCAAAGTTTTCTGATGTACACTTGTCCATGTTTACATATACCTGATCAGGGAGAGTGACACTAGTTTTTGTTACATGTGTTGGAGAACTAACAGTCAGACAAAGATTGTAGGCTTTTGTAATATTTAATAGCTTGTCCCTGTGAGGGCTATGGCTCAGAAAGTCAATACTAAAATCTCCACATAGTACCACTGTTTTCCCAGTTGTCTTAAGTTTACCTAAAGCAAGTTCCAGTTTTCTGAAAAAAAAAAAACACTTATGTTGCTAACAGGAGACCTATACACACATAAAATTATAGTTTTTGTTTTTTTTTTTCAGAAATTAACTCAACAGCTGAGATTTCAAAGTCTCTTTCACAACCAAGTTTGCAAACAGAGGCTACATTTTCTTTTACTTATATACAAGTTCCCCCATGTTTTGATTCCATTCTACAAAAGCAGTATGCAAGTTAAAAATGCAATATTTTTAAGTATTGAAAATACTCGTTTTGTAACCAATGCTCACAAAAACATAAAATTGAAACATCTTTTCATTCACTATCGAGGAGTATATTTATTTCGCCAACTTTGTTTGTTAATTACTGTACATTCTGGTGTGCAATCTTCAGCATGTATTTGCAATTTAATTCTGCTTCATATTTTTTTGTGATACAGTCTACTTCCCTAAAAGATGTCTTTCGCCCTTTTTATAAGACATTGCATCTTTCTTTATGACACATTTGTCCAAAGTACTTTGGGCTGTTCTATATTATGCCTGTTGTGACTCAAATTTGCTAAATGGCAGATTTCTTCAACCAAAAATTTTCTCCCACTGTGATTTAAATGACAACCATGGCTGGTATGCATGGACCTGTCTAACGTGCTTGCATCAATTTTGCCAGAAGACATGCAGATATACTACTGACTTGGTAGTTGCTGATAGAAATTCCTTTTTTCAGCTGGGATATACTGACACATGTCAAGTTGAGTCTTTTTTCTTGGTGATTTTTTCTGGCAAGAGTATTAGATAGGAGAAACTAATATGTTACCTTGTGGCAGATTACTTTTCCCAGTACCTCTCAGCTTCTTTGCAATTCCATGACAAACCTGTGGTTTTTCCCCTTAGTTTAGTAGGGTTCTGAAATGAAATTTATAGCCAGTCATACTCAGTTATTTTAAATGTAAACATATGAACCATTCTTTTTATATGCTAAATATAAAAATAAACTTTTGCTCAATTGCATATAACTAATGATATTTTTAAAAACTGTACCTCTAAATGAACCTTTTTAAATTACTTTGTACAATTATCTATACATTATGCATGTAACCTCTATGATAGCATTTTTATTCCTTATATACGGCTTGAAGCATGCAGGGCAACTTTTACTCATGTTAATTTTACATGGTTATGACTTGTTGCAGTGCAACAGAATGAGATGTGTATTTTCTTTACATTATAATTTCTGTTTTTTAGCCTCTTAATGCAGTAGACAGTAATGTTCCTTTTTTTTCTTTTACTTCCATTGAAGCTTCTAAAGATAGTTGTTGCACCACTGAAACAAATAATTCTGATCAAAAAACTTTACAATGAAGACAGTTAAATAAAAAATTATATACATCATATTATCACTCTCCAAATAGTCATATTATGTTAAGGTCTACTCAATAAACTTCGCTGTTTCATAAACACTCCCCCCATACCTGTAAAGATAATGAGCATTATACGAATCAAATATGTGGTTTCTGATTAACAAACCACACAAACACTCATTTTATAGATCTGCTTTACTGGTGTACATCGCATGACACATTACAGGTTGCTTGCTACAGGTGCCATATTGAGGAGACAGTTATAAAGATTTGACATGACGCTCAGTTGTAGAATGTTGACTAAGTGTCACACCAAAACTGAATTTGTTGTTTGGAGCTTCATACAGTGAATTTCTTGTAAGATTACATTTAAACAATTAGTAATTTATCCCTGCATACACATTCTGTTCTATTCTGGATTTTTTATCAATGCAAAGAACTATATATGGAAGAAGTTTAGACCTGATACTGTCAATATTGCTTAAGGACAATGAGCTGTAAAATACAATACAGGATCTTATGGTTTTGTATGACATACCATAATAGATAAGGGAAACTCCAGATTGGAATATAAACAATATGACGAAAAGGATAGATTGCTGCTCACTTTAAAGATGACACGTTAATTTGCTGACAGGCACAATGAGAAAACCATTGTATGTTTAGCTTTCAGCCAATGCCTTCTTCAGAAAAGAAAACAAGCACACATTTATTCACACAAGCAAGCACACATCACACGCCCATGACCACAATCCCTGGCATTATTAAAAAATGAGCATTAAGAATAATGAAAGTGGCTGCACCAAGAGAGCCCTGCAGGGAAATTTTCAAAGAATTTCAAATAATGTCGCTTCCATCTTTATATATCTACAAAAGTATCTGCTTTTTCAACTCTCACCCCCAATTTTCTTCTTTAAATAGTGAGTGCCATGACTACCCAACAAGACACAAGAATGATTTCCACAGAGAAACACACAAAACAGAGCCCAATATCACAAAAGTGCAATGTATCGCCCCAAAATCCTTTTTAGTGCTCTTCCCTTAAGCATCAAAAAGATAGAAAAGTTTTACATTTTTAAAAATGAGCTTAAAAATGTTATTAAGAGAATGTTTCTACAGTGTTAGAGAATATTGAACAAATGTATGAAAATAGTCTGCCTGTACAAACAATAATTAATTAATTATTGTTTTTTCTCTTATTCGTAGTGGTCAATGATAATGATAATTCATATTTGAACAAATGTATGAAAATACTCTGCCTGTACACACTATAATTAGTTAATTATTGTTTGTTCTGTTATTCTCTACTATAGTGGTCAATGATAATGATAAGTTATATCTGAAAAACAAATGTATGAAAATAGTATGCACTATAAACAATTAATTATTGTTTGTTTTGTTATTCTCTACTATACGCTGCACGAGATGTATATTTATATATGTTTTACCACTGTAGGCCTATGTTATTAATTTACTGTATAATTACAAACTCATATAATGTAACATGACAACTCCTATATCATAGTATAAGATAAAATGGATGCTCAATAAATAACAATAACAATAACACTAAAAGGCCCTGAAACCCCTCTGCATGCTCACAGCTCAGCATGTCATGTGACCAGCTATCCTAGTCCAAAGTCCATCTGTGGTCAATAGCATTTGGTTTCAGTCATTTATGCTTAACATTTAAATTATATCCATTGAAGATTACTTATCCCAAATATTAAAATGTTCTTTATTTCATTCACACTTATTAAATTCACTTTCTTCTTTTGTATCATTACATCACCTGAATCCACACACATTAGTCAGAGTCTTACTATATTTACTCCTTCCTCTTCTACACTGCATTATTCAAATGTCTTATTTTTAGAATACTAATTTTCAGATTTTCATTCAATAAACATACAGTCAAATCTTTGTAAGGATTAATGTGGAACCTTAATTGCTTCTTTGTGAATGGCTTGTCTTGGCACTTACATTTCCAAATCAGTTTTCTCTCCTCTTGAAGAATGAGATTTTCACTCTGCAGCAGAGTGTGTGCTGATATGAAACTTCCTGGCAGATTAAAACTGTGTTCGAGTATCAGTCCAACACACAGTTTTAATCTGCCAGAAAGTTTCTCTCCTCTTGGAAAATTCTTGGTAAGTCTCCCACAGTACACATGTTCAGCAGACGACAGTGCCACAGCTGTGACACACATTATTATGTGACACTGGCATCTGTTATCTTACTGGCATGTTTGCTTGTGTGAACGAATGTGTGTGTGTTTCCTTTTCTGAAGAAAGCTTTGGCAGAAAGCTAAATGTGTAGCAGTCTTTCCATTGTGCCTGTCTGCAACTCAAAGTGTCATCTCCAAATTGAATAGTAATCCATACTTTTCCTTATAGTGTTGATATACCATTACAGATAGGGTAATTATTGATTTCCAGTGAGCTAATGGGTCTGTAATTGGTTTTGTGCACTTTTTTTAAAGATTTTCTCACTGAAACTCGCCTCCCTAAGTGGTACATGTGATGCCTGTCTGAATGTGTGTGATGTAATTGTATTTCGTCTTTGTCTTTAATTAAATCACCTTGCTGCTTGAGATGCTTTGGAGTTCACAGTTTGATTGTCCTTCAGATCACTTTAAATAAATTCTAAGAACGAAAATATTTGGATGTATATGAAATTTTTTGAAGAAGATAATTACTAATTTTAATATCTATTAACACAGTGAAAGATCCCATAGACGAAAACCTTCTTGAAGCTTCAATAAATGCAAATACTAAAATGGTGAAATGGTGCTTGAAACACGGTGCAAACATTGACTGTCATTATGAAGATATGCTGACACCACTGCATATAGCTGCAGAGAAAGGTCATGAAGAAATGCTCGATATTCTTCTCAAACACAGCAACAAGTGTATTGACTCGAAAACATTGTTTGGAGACACAGCACTTCTGATTGCCACACAAAATGAACATAAAATGGTAACTATATGAACTGTTACTATTAAACAAGGTGTTTACTAATTTTAAGTCATTGATGAAAAGCTCACCCTCTACCATACTATGCTGATATTCATGAGACATGCAATCCACCTTTTTCTGGATTATTTGATTCTAGATTATGAAAACACTATTAGACAAAGGAGCAAATGTGAACTGTATGGACATTTTTGGCAGGACGCCTTTACATGTGGCTGTTTTTAAAAAGAAATCTGGCATTGTAAAAATATTGATATCTTATGGTGCAAGAGTAAGTAATCTCATTTCAGTATGAAAATTCAAGATGGTTATAAAGAGACAATAAACTTTTAGTAAAATTATTGATAAATTTAAGCAGAAAATCTACTCAAATTTTGATAGTGGTACTATCAAATGCTTTCTTTTTTTAAGGTCAACACTATGGATACATTTGGGGAACATGCACTATGTACAGCAGTCATTACATCCCCAAATCCACCTGTCACATATGCTCTTCTGAAGAATGAGGCAAATATCAACTGCATTAACAGTCAAGGAATGAGTCTGCTTTCTGAAGCTATTCTATCAGCACACACAAAGTCAAGTATTGATGCAATAAAAATGCTGGTAGTCATAGTGTTACTTTCAGAGCTACATGTATAATCAACTAAAAAACTGAGTAGTTTTGTAAAGCTTGTCACTTTAGAGACAAATATTGTTTTCCAGTTGCGTCATGGGGCTAGTGTAAACATGCGCAACACTATCAATGGGCAGACACCTCTACATGTTGCTGCGCAGACTGGCAATCAGCCCATTGTTGAGCTCCTGGTAGCATCAGGAGCTGATACAAAAGTAAAAGACCACCATGGCCGTACACCCCGAGATACAGCTAAACAGTATGGTCATCCTGAACTTGTAGAGAAGATGAGAGCTGTGCGTTTCATAAATCCTGTAAGGCTGTCTTCAACCCACAGTCACAAAGAAAGAAATAATTAACATTTGTCATTGTTGCATATTTCATTAATTTAAAAATATTTTAATCAATAAATATAATGAAAGTAATTGTGCTATGTCTCTCTGTGCTGCCAAAACTTCACAAGCAAATTTTTCAGCCCCATGGGGTTATCTAGTGTAGTAGCCCTCAACCCCCATCGTTGAAGAAGATTTTGTTTTGGAACTGCAGGGGCTAGTTATCAAGATATGGTTTTCTAAAGAGGGCATTTGTTGTGACAACAATGTAATCATGGCTTGTCCCCACCAGTGAAGAACTTTTGGTTTGGAATTACATGGGTTGTGTTTTAAAATATGGGTGTCAAAAGAGGACATCACACCAATGGACTTCTTATGGAAAAATGGTGAAGCAGCTTGGAATGTTAGAGAATATTGTAAAACATTCTAAAAGTTATAGAATCTTCATCTAGACTCTAGAATATTCTAGATCTTCAAGGTAATCTGTAATTACTTGCACATCTGGAAATTTGGGGCAAACATTCGAATTATTCCAAAAATCAGCTTCAGCAGATGAAATCAATGCATGTCTGGAGAAATCATTTCTTTGGTGTCAATTGAAGAAAGTGCAGTTATGAACAAATATGTGAGCTGAGCTTTCCAATGATGAGGAAACAAAACATTTTGTCAAGAATAATTACAAGTTAGTGAATACACTCACACAACTGTAATATTGTCAATAGACCAAATAAATTAACAGATAAAGTTTTTATTTTCTTTTCTTTCCTCTCTCTCTCTCTCTCTCTCTCTCTCTCTCTTCTTTTTTTTCCAAGTACTCGCCAAAATGCTTGAAGCTGGTTATTAGAAAGAGCCATTTCAGCTGTCAGAAATGAAGCAGTTGATGATAGTAATTCAAAAATCCAGAGCAAGGAATGGTTCTGAACAGTTATCAAGCAATATAGATTGATTGATTGATTGATTGATTTTTATTGTTGTAGAGACCTCAGAGATCATCTGAGGCATTACAAAAGTCAATATTACATAGTATAAATGTTACACAAATAACTACAAAAACAAGAAAAATATTGCACAATATAAATATTACAGAAATAATTATGGTACCTTCACACAAAAACAAAACAGAGAAACTTCTGGTACAAATTGATATTGCATGGTAAATTTAGCCAATTACAGACTTACTCATATATAGAAGCATATAAAAACTGATCACAAAGTATAGTCATACCATATTCTTTGCCTCCCTTAAAAATTCATCAGTTTCATAAATGCTGAGCTCAAGAAGAAATTCTTTTACTTTTTTGTTGAATTGGAAGATCCCTGATATGTTGGGGTATGGCATTAAAAAATTTTATGGACTTGTATAAGAAGCACTTTTCTGTTTTTTTATAGTTACATCAGAAAGAAACTAGGTCCTGCCTGTTTCTTGTGTTATAATTATGTCGCATGTCATACTGTTGATAACTCGGATAGTTCTCCTTAATATGCATTATACACTGTAGTATAAATGTTGACGGCAGGGTCATAATCTGTAATTTTTTAAAGCTTGGCCTACAGTGAGCTCTGGGTGCCAAGCTACATATTAGTCTTATTGCCTTCTATTGCAGTTTGAAGACATTAGCTGCCTTGCTTTGATGTCACGACAGTATTGTACCATAGGAAATGTGACTGTGTATTAAAGCAAAATAAACCACTTTAAGTACTGGCACGTTTAGACAAATACGCAGCTTCCTTACAGCAAATATTCCTTTGCTAATGCTGCTTCCCACTTTTTCTATATGGCTACCCGAGGATAAGTTTGAATCAATTGAGATTCCAAGGAAATTAACAGCATTTGAGCTCCGCTCAAGTTCAATGTTATTATTCCACGATACATACAGGTCTTGTATTTTTTTTTTTTTTCAGTTGACACAAAGGGAATTAGCTTTACACCACTTTTCAACTTTGACAGCGGACTGGTCTGCTTCATATTTCACCTTCTGTGCTGTTTCTGCAGTTATACAGACTGCAAGATCATCTGCAAATAAGTAAGTCCTAGTTGACGGCCCAACTATGTTACATGGTAAGTCATTTATATAAACAATAAATAGAATTGGGCCAAGTACAGAACCTTGTGGGACACCCATGCCCATAGGTAAGTAATCTGATTCTGCACCATTAAAAACCACCTTCTGCACTCTATTACTTAGATAAGATTTTATCAATTCCAGAGCACTTCCTGTAAAGCCATAGAATTGCAGTTTGTTCGATAAGATTTCATGAGACATAGTGTTGAAAGCTTTTGATAAATCAAAGAGTTTATTCTGAACCACTAGCTTGCTTTCTAGTTGCTTCACACACTGTGTTAAAAGTGATAAGGCAGATTTAACAGTTCCTAACCCTGATCTGAAGCCAAATTCACTATCAGTGAAGATTTTGTTTTCTTCAAAGTATTTTACTATTTGATTATTTAATATAGCTTCTATCACTTTAGACAAGATTGGCACAATTGAAACAGGCCTAAAATTATCACAACTCGAGAGGCTGCCTTTTTTGTGTATTGGAGTGACTTTAACAAACTTTAGTGCCTTTGGGAACTGAGCCTCCAAAATACATGTATTTACTACATGTGTTATCAATTCTGGCAGTTGAACTGAATCACACTTTAAAATGGCTGAACTTAAACCATAAACGTCATTACTAAAACTGTTCTTCATTTTCCTCAGTATATTAGTAACATAATGTACCTTGACCCGTTTAAAGCTAAATGTACTTTCAGGCTTTGTGGTGTTTCTGAGGTAGTATTTATGGTCAGCTATATTGGAAGTGCCAATCACCTTTATTATTTCGTGCATCTTCTCAGTGAAGAATGTATTTAACTGTGCAGCATTCAGATTACTGCTTTCAGCCTGTGAAGTCATTTTCCTGTTGCACTGACTGTTAATGATATTCCACATTGCACATGTCTTATTTTCAGATGTTAGTATTATATCTTCATTCTTTTTACACCTAGCTTCCTTTAAGGCCTGTCTTATTTTTTTTTTTTTTTTTCTTTTTCACTGTGAGCATGTCTTTAAATACTTTAGAACCTGTACTTCTATACCAGTCATAATATTGATCACACTCCCTCTTGATCTTCAACACCTTTTCATCCTTGACCTTTTTATTATTTAGTAACTTAATGGGAAAGGACATCTTTAGCATATGCAGAAAGAGTAGATATGAGTTCTTCCACCTTTATATCTATTGCATGTTCTCGATAAACCTGCAACCAATTACTTTTATCAATATGAGATTTAAACATATCATAATTGACTACACATACTTTCTTTCCTGCTGTGTGCACTGAGTCAGTGTTACAATTTCTTGTTATATCTGTTCTAAGAAGTAGTGGCCAGTGGTCAGATACCCAGGTTTTAATTACCTCTGACTTGAGACGCATTAACTCATTTGATACAACTATATTGTCAATACAGGTACCAGTACCTTTATAATGTGGCCTTGTTATTTCAGTGGTTGTAATATAAAGACCAAAGGAATCAAAATATCCACGGGTGTGCTGCCGGTCTATAGTGTCCAACGAGCACACTATTTCGGCGATCATACATGTCGCCATCATCAGGTGAACTGACGGACTGAGCTCCTGTGAACGTGCCGGCACGGAGATCCGTACGCTATGGCTGCTCGGAGGGAACTGGGTTCGGTCGTGGCGGCGGCACGCTCCCTCCCCCGTCCGCGCCCCGCGCCGCGGTCGCGCGGTGGAACAGATTGCGACGGCGTCTGAGATGATGTCGGTGTGATGGCTCTGTCCGCCGTGGTCGTCACAACTACACGTTTGCTCGATTTACTCTTGATTAACCCAATCGCTGGTTCCCAAGCTTTGCTAAGATTATAGCCACAGTCACGGTTGGTGCGAATTTCGATGGCCTCTCTAACAATGCTGTCCCAGTATCTCGACGTCTGTACCAGAATCCTCGAGTGGTCATACTCCATAGCATGATTTTCCGACAAACAATGTTCAGCGACCGCCGACTTGCTCGGATACATCAGTCGAGTGTGCCTCTGGTGTTCACGGCATCGATCCTCGACGGTACACATCGTCTGACCAATATACGACTTGCCACATTGACACGGAATCTGGTACACGCCGACCTTCCTCAAACCGAGGTCATCTTTGGCGATCCCCACCAGTGCACGGGTTTTATTCGGAGGACAAAACACAGTTCCGACCCGGTGTTTCTGCAGAATGCGGGCGATTTTCTCCGAGAGTGCGCCTGTGTATGGAATAAATGCAGTGCCTACCTCTTCCCTCGTGACTTCATCCATCTCAACAGGTTGTGGATGCAGTGATTGGGCGGAGAGCACGTTGAATCTGCCACTCTGAGTACCCATTTTTTCGAAATACAGTTCTCAGATGTTCCAATTCCTGGGGTAGACTCTCAGGGTCAGAGATAGTGCGCGCCCTATGTACTACAGTTTTAAGTACCCCATTCCTCTGTGAAGGGGAACATTGTTTGTCGGAAAATCACGCTATGGAGTATGACCGCTCGAGGATTCTGGTACAGACGTCGAGATACTGGGACAGCGTTGTTAGAGAGGCCATCGAAATTCGCACCAATGACAACCTCATAAACCGTGACTGTGGCTATAATCTTAGCAAGGCTTGGGAACACGTGATTGGGTTAATCAAGAGTAAATCGAGCAAACGTATAGTTGTGACGACCACGGCGGACAGAGCCATCACAACGACGTCATCTCAGACGCCGTCGCAATCTGTTCCACCAGGCGCGGGGCGCGGACGGTGGAGGGAGCGCGCCGCGGGCGGAGGGTATTTAATCGGCCGCCGCCGCGACCGAACCCAGTTCCCTCTGAGCAGCCATAGCGTACGGATCTCCGTGCCGGCACGTTTACAGGAGCTCAGTCCGTCAGTTCACCTGATGATGGCGACATGTATGATCGCCGAAATATTGTGCCCGTTGGACACTATAGACCGGCAGCACACCCGTGGATATTTTGATTATCAAATACGCTGGGAGAAACTCAAGAATCACAAGACCAAAGGAATTTAATAAATTATTTACATATGAGTTATAGATAGTGGTCAACTGAAAATTCAAATTGAAATCTCCACAGATTAGTATCCTACACTTATACTTACAGACTGTCTCACATAAAGACACTAACTTGTTAACAAAATCGTCTGTTGAAATGCCTCCAGTCTTAGTTGAGTACAAAGCTACAACTATTAAATTTAAATCTGTTAATCTAACAGCTGCAATTTCACATAACATTTCTAGAGATAATGCTTTAACTTTTGCTATTGGTTCATAGGCAAACCTACGTTTCTAGCATTTGTAGACATGGAGAAAGCTTTTGACAATGTTGACTGGAATATGCTCTTTCAAATTCTGAAGGTGGCAGGGGTAAAATACAGGGAGCGAAAGGCTATTTACAATTTGTACAGAAACCAGATGGCAGTTATAAGAGTTGAGGGGCATGAAAGGGAAGCAGCGGTTGGGAAGGGAGTGAGACAGGGTTGTAGCCTCTCCCAGATGTTATTCAATCTGTATATTGAGGAAGCAGTAAAGGAAACAAAAGAAAAATTTGCAGTAGGTATTAAAATCCATGGAGAAGAAATAAAAACTTTGAGGTTCGCCGATGACATTGTAATTCTGTCAGAGACAGCAAAGGACTTGGAAGAGCGGTTGAACGGAATGGACAGTGTCTTGAAGGGAGGATATAAGATGAACATCAACAAAAGCATAACGAAGATAATGGAATGTAGTCGAATTAAGTCGGGCGATGCTGAGGGAATTAGATTAGGAAATGAGACACTTAAAGTAGTAAAGGAGTTTTGCTATTTGAAGAGCAAAGTAACTGATGATGGTCGAAGTAGAGAGGATATAAAATGTAGACTGGCAATGGCAAGGAAAGCGTTTCTGAAGAAGAGAAGTTTGTTAACATCGAGTATTGATTTAAGTGTCAGGAAGTCATTTCTGAAAGTATTTGTATGGAGTGTAGCCATGTATGGAAGCTCTCCATGCTACTCTATCCTGTGCAAGCTTCTTCATCTCCCAGTACCAACTGCAACCTACATACTTCTGAATCTGCTTGGTGTATTTATCTCTTGGTCTCCCTCTACGATTCCTACCCTCCACGTTGCCCTCCAGTACTAAATTTGTGATCCCTTGATACCTCAGAACATATCCTACCATCTGACCCCTTCTTCTAGTCAAGTTGTGCCACAAACTTCTCTTCTCCCCAATCCTATTCAGTACCTCCTCATTAGTTATGTGATCTACCCATCTAATCTTCAGCATTCTTCTGTAGCACCACATTTCAAAAGCTTCTATTCCCGTCTTGTCTAAACTATTTATCGTCCACGTTTCACTTCCATACATGGCTACACTCCATACAAATACTTTCAGAAACGACTTCCTGACACTTAAATCAATACTCGATGTTAACAAATTTCTCTTCTTCAGAAATGCTTTCCTTCCCATTGCCAGTCTACATTTTATATCCTCTCTACTTCGACCATCATCAGTTATTTTGCTCCCCAAATAGCAAAACTCATTTACTACTTTAAGTGTCTCATTTCCTAATCTAATACCCTTAACATCACCTGACTTAATTCGACAAATTGTAAATAGCCTTTCGCTCCCTATATTTACCCCTGCCACCTTCAGAATTTGAAAGAGAGTATTCCAGTCAACATTGTCTAAGGCTTTCTCTAAGTCTACAAATGCTAGAAATGTAGGTTTGCCTTTCCTTAATCTAGCTTCTAAGATAAACTGTAGGGTCAGTATTGCCTCACGTGTTCCAATATTTCTATGGAATCCAAACTGATCTTCCCCTAGGTTGGCTTCTACTAGTTTTTCCATTCATCTGTAAAGGATTCGCGTTAGTATTTTGCAGCCGTGACTTATTAAACCGATAGTTCGGTAATTTTCACATCTGTCAACACCTGCTTTCTTTGGGATTGGATTTATTATATTCTTCTTGAAGTCTGAGGGTATTTTGCCTGTCTCATACATCTTGCTCACCAGATGGTAGAGTTTTGTCAGGACTGACTCTCCCAAGACCGTCAGTAGTTCTAATGGAAAGTTGTCTACTCCCAGGGCCTTGTTTCGACTCAGGTCTTTCAGTGCTCTGTCGAACTCTTCACGCAGTATCATATCTCCCATTTCATCTCCATCTACATCCTCTTCCATTTCCATAATATTGTCCTCAAGTACATCGCCCTTGTATAGACCCTCTATACACTCCTTCCACCTTTCTGCTTTCCCTTCTTTGCTTAGAACTGGGTTTCCATTTGAGCTCTTGATATTCATGCAAGTGGTTCTCTTTCCTCCAAAGGTCTCTTTAATTTTCCTGTAGGCAGTATCTATCTTACCCCTAGTGAGATAAGCCTCTACATCCTTACATTTATCCTTTAGCCATCCCTGCTTAGCCATTTTGCACTTCCTGTTGATCTCATTTTTGAGACATTTGTATTCCTTTTTGCCTGCTTCATTTACTGCATTTTTATATTTTCTCCTTTCATCAATTAAATTCAATATTTCTTCTGTTACCCAATGATTTCTACTAGCCCTCGTCTTTTTACTTACTTGATCCTCTGCTGCCTTCACTTCTTCATCCCTTGAAGCTACCCATTCTTCTTCTACTGTATTTCTTTCCCCCATTCCTGCCATTTGTTCCCTTACGCTCTCCCTGAAACTCTGTACAACCTCTGGTTTAGTCAGTTTATCCAGGTCCCATCTCCTTAAATTCCCACCTTTTTGCAGTTTCTTCAGTTTTAATATACAGTTCATAACCAATAGATTGTGGCCAGAGTCCACATCTGCCCCTGGAAATGTCTTACAATTTAAAACCTGGTTCTCAAATCTCTGTCTTACCATTATATAATCTATCTGATACCTTTTAGTATCTCCAGGGTTCTTCCATGTATACAACCTTCTTTCATGATTCTTGAACCAAGTGTTAGCTATGATTAAGTTATGCTCTGCACAAAATTCTACCAGGCGGCTTCCTCTTTCATTTCTTACCCCCAATCCATATTCACCTACTACATTTCCTTCTCTCCCTTTTCCTACTACCGAATTCCAGTCACCCATGACTATTAAATTTTTGTCTCCCTTCACTATCTGAATAATTTCTTTTATTTCATCATAAATTTCTTCAATTTCTTCGTCATCTGCAGAGCTAGTTGGCACATAAACTTGTACTACTGTAGTAGGCATGGGCTTCGTGTCTATCTTGGCCACAATAATGCGTTCACTAAGCTGTTTTTAGTAGCTTACCCACATTCCTATTTTTTAATTCATTATTAAACCTACTCCTGCATTACCCCTATTTGACTTTGTATTTATAACCCTGTATTCGCCTGACCAAAAGTCTTGTTCCTCCTGCCAACGAACTTCCCACTATATCTAACCTTAACCTATCCATTTCCCTTTTTAAATTTTCTAACCTACCTGCCCGATTAAGGGATCTGACATTCCACACTCCGATCCATAAAACGCCAGTTTCTTTCTCCTGATAACGATGTCCTCTTGAGTAGTCCCCGCCCGGAGATCCGAATGGGGCACTATTTTACCTCCGGAATATTTTACCCAAGAGGGCACCATCATCATTAACCATACAGTAAAGCTGCATGCCCTCGGGAAAAATTACGGCTGTAGTTTCCCCTTGCTTTCAACCATTCACAGTACCAGCACAGCAAGGCCGTTTTGGTTAGTGTTACAAGGCCAGATCAGTCAATCATCCAGACTGTTGCCCCTGCAACTACTCAAAAGGCTGCTGAAAATGTTATAGATCTTAGAATGTTCTAGAGTGTTTCTGAATTTTTTGTATCACTCTCGAATGTTTTGGAATGTTCTCAGTGCTCTGTAAAGAAGTGATTGGCAGAGTACTTTATTTCATATTTGGGTATTGTTGAATGCCGCAGTGGATTTAAGATTACTGGAGAGTATTTTTGAGCATTCGAGAGTACTTTCTAGTGTGACTTATTAACATTTTTATGATTTTGTGAGTGTTCATTTTTGCTATGTTCTCAAATGATCTGGAATGTTCAGTGTTGCAAAAACATGACTGACATCTCAGATGGCTGTTGAGTGTAGGTGAAAAAAGAGCAAAAGATGTGTGAACATTTATTTCCAATCTTTGAACACTAGTTTTGATTAAAGATTTTAACCCTAGGACGCCTAAAGGGGGGGGGGGGGGGGGGGGGGGGTTCGTTGAACCCACAATTTTTTTATGTCCCCTGCTTTTGCCCAAGTAACTTTCATACTGCATATTCCCTTTTGGTTATTGTTTGTTGGCTACCTTATGAAACGTTAGTGTCAATATATTTTATAGAAAATATGTGACAGCATAGGTGGGGTTGGTGGGATCACTCATGGGAAAATTCCTGCAGTAGTGGGTGTTAGAGCTGCACCTTTTTTAGATTGAAGTCAGCTGGTAGGTATTCATGCTTAAGGGAAGTCTCTCTAACAAAGAAACCAATTTTGACAAAGATTAGGTATCCGAGTTATGAGGGAATTAGTATATTTCATCAAAATATACAAGGTATTAGAGATAAAGTTAGTGAACTGCTTATAGATGTTGACTCTGAAATTATTGTTATATCTGAACACTTCTTAAATAAGGAGATAATTCAGAGGCTTCCTTTACCAGGATACAGGTTGGCTGGCAGCTTTTCGAGGAGCTCTTTGCGGTGTGGGGGAGTAGCCATGTATGTGAAAAACGGCATCCCATTTGAGTCAATTGATGTTTCAAAGTACTGCACTGAAAAGGTGTTTGAATGTTGTGCAGCTGTGGTTAAATTTAACGGAGCTAAACTTCTAACTGTTGTTATTTATAGATCCCCAGACTCCGATTTCACAACATTTTTGCTAAAGCTAGAGGAGGTTCTTGGTTCACTTTATAGGAAATACAAAAAGTTAGTTATATGTGGTTACTTCAGTATTAATTGTATAAGTGATTGTGCAAGGAAGAGGATGCTGGTAGACCTCCTTAATTCATATAATCTTATGCAAACCGCATTCTTTCCAACGAGAGTGCAAGGGAACAGTAGAACAACCATAGACAACATTTTTGTTCATTTCTCATTACTAGAAGGGCATTCTGTTAGCAAAAAGGTGAATGGTCTTTCAGATCATGATGCAGAAATTTTAACTCTAAAAGATTTTTGTGCTGCAACACATGTTAAATATAGTATTCAACTGTTTAGGAAAGCTGATCCAGTTGCTGTAGAGACCTTTGTAAACCGCATCAAGGAACAAGAGTGGCAAGATGTTTATAGTGCTGATACAGTAGACAATAAATATAATGCTTTTCCCAAGATTTTTCTCATGCTCTTTGAAAGTTGCTTTCTGTTAGAACGTTCAAAACAGGGTACTAGCACAAACAGGCAGCCTGGGTGGCTGACTAGAGGGATAAGAATATCTTCTAGAACAAAGTGGCATTTATATCAAAATGCTAGAAACAATCAAAATCTAAATGCAGCAGCCCACTACAAACAGTATTGTAAGGTGCTTAAAAATGTTATTAGGAAGGCAAAAAGTATGTGGTATGCAGATAGAATAGCTAAGTCTCAGGATAAAATTAAAACCATATGGTCAGTCGTAGAGGAAGTGGCTGGTCTGCAGAGACAGGTCGAGGATATAGAATCAGTGCATAGTGGGAATGTCTGTGTTACTGATAAGTCGTGTATATGTACAGTATTTAATAATCACTTTCTGAATATAGCATGTGAACTAAATAGAAACCTAGTCCCAACAGGGAATCATGTAGTGGTCTTAGAAAAAAGTGTTCCGAGACTGTTACCGGAAATGCTCCTCCATGTTACTGACAAGAGGGAGATTGAGTTAATAATTAAATCTCTAAAGACCAAGAACTCTCATGGATATGATGGGGTATCTAGCAGAATACTGAAGTATTGTTCTATGTATGTTGGCCCAGTACTTAGCCCAATCTGTAACTTTTCCTTCAGGAGTGGTCGGTTTCCTGGCTGATTAAAGTACTCAGTAGTGAAGCCACTTAATAAAAAGGGAGACATTGATCATGTTGACAATTTTAGACCTTTTTCCTTGCCATCGGTGTTTGCTAAAGTTATCAAGAAGGTTGTATATACAAGGTTACTGGAGCATTTAAATTCACATAATTTGCTGTCAAATGTTCAGTTTGGTTTTAGAAATGGTTTAACAACTGAAAATGCTATATTCTCTTTTCTCTGTGAGGTTTTGGATGGATTAAATAAAAGGTTGCGAACGCTAGTTGTTTTCTTTGATTTAACGAAGGCTTTTGACTGTGTTGACCACAAAATATTACTGTAGAAGTTGGACCATTATGGAGTAAGGGGAGTAGCTTACAATTGGTTCGCCTCTTACTTTAAGAACAGAAAGCAGAAGGTAATTCTCCGCAATATTGAGAGTGGTAGTGATGTTCAGTCCCAATGGGGCACTGTTAAGTGGGGCGTTCCCCAAGGGTCGGTGCTGGGGCCACTGCTGTTTCTTATTTATATAAATGATATGCCTTCTAGTATTACAGGTGATTCAAAAATATTTCTGTTTGCTGATGACACCAGCATGATAGTGAAGGATCTTGTGTGTTATATTGAAACAGTATCAAATAATGGAGTTTATGAAATAAGTTCGTGGCTTGTGGAAAATAATTTGATGCTAAATCACAGTAAGACTCAGTTTCTAACTCACAATTCAACAAGAACTGATATTTCGATCAGACAGAATGGGCATATTATAAGCGAGACGGGAACAGTTCAAGTTCCTAGGCGTTCGGATAGATAGTAAGCTGTTGTGGAAAGCCCATGTCCAGGATCTTGTTCAGAAACTAAATGCTGCTTTATTTACCATTAGAACAGTATCTGAAATAAGTGACACTTCAGCACAAAAAGTAGTCTACTTCGCATATTTTCATACGCTTATGTCGTATGGTATTATTTTTTGGGGTCATTCTTCTGATTCAAAAAGGGTATTTTTGGCTCAAAAACAGTCTGTTCGAGCTATATGTGGTGTAAGCTCGAGAACCTCTTGTCAGCCCCTATTCAATAGTCTGGGAATTCTGACATTGCCCTCACAGTATATATTTTCTTTAATGTCGTTTGTTGTTAGCAATATTAGCCTATTCCCAAGAGTTAGCAGCTTTCACTCAGTTAATACTAGGCAGAAAGTCAATCTGCATTTGGAATGCACTTCTTGTGCAGAAAGGAGTGCAGTATTCTGCTGCATCCATTTTCAATAAGCTACCACAAGAACTCAAAAATCTTAGCAGTAGCCCAAACTCTTTTAAGTCTAAACTGAAGAGTTTCCTCATGGCTCATTCCATCTATTCTGTCGAGGAGCTCCTGGAAGAGCTAAAAAATTAAGCAAATTCCAGTGTTACATTGTTGATTTCCTTTATTTAAACTTAGGACTTGTCACCTGAATATGTTTTTTTTTTTTTTTTTGTATTTCATTTTATCTGTTTCTAATATCATGTTATAATTTCATGTATAGACTCGTTCCATGACCATGGAGACTTCTCCTTAATTTGGTCCCATGGAACAATAAATAAATAAACTTATTATGGGTTCAACAACCCCCCCCCCCTTATGCTTCCATGCTATAGAAAATTTCCCTTTGTAGGATTTCGTATTGCTCATCTCTACAACAATGGAAGTTAGTTTCGTGTTGGTTTGTATTCTTGATATTCACAACAATCAGTTTACTTTCAGAGGAAGAAAAATGTTGATGTCAGTCAGCTGTTATTTATCTTGTAAACCTGCAGTGAGTTAGTGCAGTTCCCTACTGTTCACACCCAGACTCAGAAATCACTAAAAGAATACGTGACTTGTCTTTAGAAAGAGTTCTGAATGAAATTTTAGATGAAGATTCTGACACGGGGAGTGAACGTGAATATAAGGATGGTGTTATGGAGTATGATTCAGATCGGGAAAGTGATCTGGATGTTAGAGAAGATGAAGATAGCGCAGCTTCAGGCAGTCACCATGAGGATGTTATTGTGGCCATATCTGGAAGAAGATACGTAACCACACAGTCTAGAATTCCTCAGAGGTCTGTTGCTAATATGGTAAGAGAGCAGGCAGGAGTAACTCCAGCTGGTGTTTGCCATTCACCTGGACAAGCCTTGAAGTTACTTCTTACGCCTGACATCATGGATGTTATAGTAAAACATTCAAATGAAGAGGTAGTTAGGCGAAATGTTACTTTGACTTATGAGACATAATTGTATGCCTTTATAGGAATCCTGAGACTTATGGGGGCAAATAAGGACAATTCTGTCAGTGTACATGATCTTTGATCAGACCTAATGGGTCAGCCAGTTTACAAGGGTATTATGGCAAGAGAACATTTCAAGGAACTTATTGCAATCATAAAGCTTGATGACAAAAGTACCCGCCAGCTAAGAAGGGAAGCAGACAAGTTCACAGCAATCCGTGATGTTCTCAACAAAGTGAATGATAGGTTTCCACTACTGTATAAACCCGGGGTCCACATCACCATTGATGAGATGCTCAGCTTGTTTAGATGGCGCTGCCCCTTCAAAGTATTTATAAAGGATAAACTGGACAAGTATGGCATCCTTATACGCATGATGTCCGATGAAGTTGACAGATACGTCTTGAATATGGAACCCTGTGCAGGTAATGTTCAGAATTTGTCAAAACAAGAACGGGGTTCAGCAGCTGTCGTCAAACGTCTGGTAGCACCTGTGAAAAATACTGGTTGAAATGTTACTACAGACCGATACTACACATCGGTGGATTTGGCGGAAGAGTTATACCAAGACTACAGAGTTACTACAGTAGGAACTCTCCAGTCAAACAGGAAGCATATTCCAGACATAATGAAGAACACGTCAAATCGAGAGCTATATTCATCAATGTTCTTGTTCACAGACCCATCAACAGGTAGGCCTCCAGTAACTTTGGTGTCATACATAGCAAAAACGAAACCAAGTAAAAACTTACTGATGTTGTCAACAATGCACCAAGATAAAGGCACTGTTGGAGGAGAGAAGAATAAAACCGAGATAAATGCATATTATAATTCCACTAAAGGTGGAATTGATACCATTGATCAATTGGTGCGTATGTACACCTGCAAGAGGGGAACAAAGAGATGGTCACTATCTGTATTTTACTCTCTCATTGACATTTGTGCTATCAATGCAATCACCATATTCATCCAGCAACATCCAAGATGGAATGAAAAGAAACACAACAAACAGAAACGTTATCTTCTGCAAGCTGGGATGGAGCTAGTGAAATTGCAGGTAGAAGAAAGAAGTGCCAATGCAAGAGGGTTATCTAACCAAACTGTTCAATCAGAGGAGACTATTCTACAAAAGAAAATCAAAGAAGTGACAACAGAAGCACATCAGCCTCCTACAGGGAAAGGTCGGTGCCATCTTTGTGTAAGAGAAGCTAAAACAAAGAAGCAGAAGTACAACAATCTAAGTAAACCAAAACAGTATAGTGGACAGTGTCATAAACATGTGTGTAACACACATTCAGAAAAAATTGTGAAGTGTGTCCCTTGCCTTGAAGTTGAGGACTCAGAGTAGTCTATTGTATATGAACGCATCTGTATTTTGTATTGTAATATGTCAATTGTTTATTCACTCAATCCAATATTTATAACAATTAACAACATTTATAAATTGATGCCTTAGTTAAAATACATAAACCATTTTGAAAGTTGTAATTTTTCATCAGTTATCTTATTTAATACCTGTGGGCTTGCTGAACCCCCCCCCCCCCCCCCTCCCCCCCTCAATCCCACAGTTAGGCATCCAAGTTAGAAAGAAAGGCTTGGGAGTCCTAGGGTTAAGACCCCTTTCTGTGATACTCATTTCAGATAGTCCAGCAGCTTAGTTCCATTTCTATTGATGATATAAGCACAAAGCTTGCTACAGGACATACCACAC
Organism: Schistocerca piceifrons; assembly: GCF_021461385.2. Lineage (NCBI taxonomy): Eukaryota > Metazoa > Arthropoda > Insecta > Orthoptera > Acrididae > Schistocerca > Schistocerca piceifrons. Next base: position 1,025,584,900 of record NC_060139.1, on the reverse strand, counting down.
TATTTGCCGATGACACGAGTATACTAATAACAGGTACTGATACAGAGGACCACAACCAAAAAATTAAACTGCTTATGTTGTCACTCAGCAAATGGTTCAACGAGAACAAACTGATTATAAATATACAGAAAACAACGTACATAAACTTCAGACTCTCATCCCAAAAACAAGAAATGCCTGATGTGATTCTAAATAACCAAGAGCTTATGTGTGTGGACTCTGTCACGTTTATTGGCATATGGCTTGAAGAAAATCTTAAGTGGGAGACTCACATAAATTATATCTCATAAAAGCTATCAACTGTGTGTTACATTTTAAGGATACTCAAGAAATCAGTCACAAAATCTGTTCTCAGACATGTATATTATGCTTACTTCCATTCTACATTACAGTATGGAATCATATTTTGGGCGAACTCACCCGGCGGTAGATATATTTTCAAAATGCAAAAAAAAGGCAATACGCATAATATGTAACCTAAGATATAACGAATCATGCAGACAACATTTCAAAACAAATGGCATTATGACACTGCCCTCTGCTTACATATTGTCTCATTTGTCAAGTCATACCTGTTAAACAATGACTGCACACTAAAATTCAATGGAGATATTCATAACTATGCAACAAGGCAGCAATCTGACCTACATATGATTCAGTCCAGAACTACCTGCTACCAAAAAAGTGTTTTAAATGTTGGGATACAAATGTATAATAATTAACCAAATGAAATCAAAGCTTGAGAACCCAAGAGCCTTCACACATAAGTTAAAAAAATATCTCTTGGACTATTGCTTTTATGCAGTTGATCATTTTTTTGAAAGGGGTTAAAATTGTAAACAATTTTATGATAAATGTTCAATTAAGTCTGAAAATTGTATACTGTGCATGTCTATGAAATATACTGGATTATTATATACTGTGCATGTCTATGAAATATACTGGATTATTATATACTGTGCATGTCTATGAAATACACTGGACTATTTTACTATTACATTTGTATTGGCTGTTTGTATTTTATCATACAACATTTGTATTTACTGTTTTGTTAAAGATAGCCAACTTCCACACTACAAAATAATGTAAAATCAATTTATTAATAATTACTTGCAAATATGTTCTCTTGACCTGTCCAATATCTTATGTACAACCTTACAATTCTATGATTTGTATTAACTGTTTTGTTTAAGATAGATAATTTCCTTGCTACAAAATAATGTAAAAATCAATTTGTAAAAATTACTTGTAAATAGCTCTCTTGACCTGTCCAGTATCATATGTACAGCTGTACAATACTATGATTGCCCGGATCAATAAAAATACAATACAATACAATAGTAGACCAGTACCTAATTTCCCTTATTTATGCTTTTTTTCACAATTCTCTTTTCCATACTTGCACTACAGTGTCCTCATAGTTATTTATAATTTTAGACCACAAGTGTGACTTCTCAAGGCTTTCTGAGTGACTTAATTGCCTGGTGAGATCCTTACACCCTGATTCCACTTTGGTAACTACATGTCAGACATGTAACTGTATATCGTTTTAATGAGACTTCCCTAAACTGAATGTTTTTGCTGTATCCTGGTGGAAAGTTCATGGCTCTTTCTTTTTCAGTGAAGAAATTGTAGCTGGAGGTTGTATCTTGATGTGCTAGAACTATGGCTCTTTGCATAATGTTTGCCTAAAACTATTCATACTCCTTTTCATTTTGTTGAAGGCAAATCAGGATTAGTTTCAGGACTTGATATTGAATATGGTGCAGGTGGTTTTACTTTAAATTTTTTTGGCAGAGTGTACTCACATTGTTTTTGTAAGTATAATTTAAGTTTTAATATTTTTAAGAAGTGATTTTTATTCTTTTATATTTTTATTAAAATTCAGATTATATTTTTTGGTTTTGTTTTAGTTCAAGGAACTTTACTTTGATTCCAATATAACAGGCAAATGTATTTTGCTTGAAAAAAATATATATATATATATATACAAATGCACTTGAAAATGAGAATAAACTGTCAATACGTGTTGTACTAAGTTAGAGAAAATTAGCAATGGGGGCAGTTTTTCATTATTTAAATCATGAATGACACAGTTGCAGAGTTTCCAAAAATTAAGAAAGTCTGGATGTAGCCTTGCAGGCAGCCAATTGAAGGGATGTATATAATATGACAGATGTCAATTCCACATTTAATGTATTGATACATGGATTTCCCTCAGTTTTTTTACAGAAGTTTTTCCAAAAAACCAACATGGCAAGATACCATAAAGTGGGGCTACTTTGCTCTGAGCGGTAACTGCTCCAACTCTGTAAAAAGATTCAGTCCTGCCTGGTACCTATTCCATTAAACTTCTCAGGACAGTTTTGATTCTGACAAACAGGTTTGTACTAGCTCATACATTTGAGTTATTCTGCCATTCACTATGCTGGATATTTTCTGCTAACCAAATCTGTACTCGGTATTTTTGAGGTAATTTTTGTCAAGAAAAAGTGGTATTATACAACCAGAAAACTATTTACACAGAAGGCAGATGACATTCATTGAAGTGTAGAATTTAGTTCTTTTATAAATCATACTCAAAAAACTGTAACCAATACATTACTTATGATTGTGGAGGTTATTTTCTGGGAAAATTAGGGCAATTTCATGCCACTGACAGTGTGGATGAAAGTAGCATTTTCATTACTTTGTTTCAGGCTTGATTCACCTTAGGATGAAAGTGAGTACTTCTAACAGATTGATGTTGCTATAGTATGGTGAATGTGTAAACAGGAGCTAGGACCTCACCAGTGTGCAGTTTACAGTACTGAAACTCTGAAAGAATGCCTACAATCCATAACAAATAGAATACTTGCTTGAAATGTCACAAAATGCTTTTGAATCAGTGCCAAGTACTAGTAAAGAACTTAAAAGAGGAAAATCCAGATAAAGTTTGATTATTCTAATGATGAAGGCATATTAGAAGGACAAATTCGTAATGAAAGTTCAGACAAAGAATAAACAAGAGAAGAAGCAAGCCTACAGGTGTAATTTTTGCTTTTACAAGAGAGTTTGTTACAATATCAAGCTAGTGAAATTTATATAAAGTGTGGATGCAGTGTAAATATAAATCAGTAAATGTACTAGTCAAAATCTTTCAGATAAGTGTGTAGTGCAATTCTGAATTATATGTTTAAAGTGCACAAACGAGATGGAAATGAAGACACAATGGTACCAGTATTCCAGGTATGCTTACAGTAATAAAAATTTTTTTTGCAATGCATGGTGCAGGAAAGCAAACAACTATTGCCATGATGCACAGTATGTAAATTGGTCAGTGCAAGGCCTAGAACAAAATCAACAGCTCAAAATTAAATTAATAGACAATAAAATGGTACAAGGAAATACTCAGGACGAAATTTCCTGAGAACGAATGAAAGACGAAATTTTGTGAGTGGATGCTCTAATTGCAAATCTTACTGATAGTTTGAAGGCTCCAAAAGAACAATTAAACTGTATAAGTGTGACATACGGTGTGTCAATTCATTCAGATGACCAAAAATGTAGACCAAATTTAGAAAAAGAAAAACAAAACACTGACACTGCTGAATGTTCCAATAATTGTATTACATCACATGTCCCAGTAAAAGTAAATATTGCACAAACAGAAATGGAATTAGCATCAAAAGGAACCAGGAATCAATGTAATACATCTATGCCAGACTCTTAAGTTCTTATGTTGACCGACAAAAATGGCAGAAACTGCCCAAGCCTATTAAATGAATTATTGCAAGAAATGCCCTCTGTAACATTCTTTGTTAAACCAGGTGTGTTATTTAATGAAATTACTAGAGACATTTATACCAAAATCAAACACATAGGGAAAGAAGACACTCGTTGTAAATGCACATGGACAATACAATCATGTCACAGTACTTGATGTAAACAGATTTCTAAGAAGACAAGATTTCACATGGCAGTGATTCCATATAAACAAAAGAGGAAGAAAGAAACTATGCAGAGAATTCAAGTATGCATTAACAACCAAAAATCAGGCCATAATCATGGGAAACAACATAGCAGTAACCATAATGCCAGAAGTAGAAAAATCTTCTATAGAATCAAAAAACCAGGAAGATAGAAAAACTGGACCATCACATTCCAACATTGAGATTGACTGCAATGAATCAACAACTAACACCAATAACAGAAAATGCACCATCAACACTGTCAGAAGTAATAGGAGTCACTCATCCCCTTAACAAGACAATAACTTCACCTCCATGCCATCTGAAGAAGCAGTCAACATTGGAAAACTCATCAAATGGTCACGTATAGAGGAAAAGGAAATCTGCAGTTTCATCCCATCTCAATGATTTTCTGCTGAAGGGCTACAGAAAAACCACAGTAAGATAAGTATAACTGTAAGTTTCTTACATATTAATGTCCAGTTTCTTAAGAACAATCTTAATGAACTTCAGTATTGGCTGGAAAACTTACTCTTCATTGTGATTTCAATAAATGAATACTGGTTTAGCAATGAGGAACTAAAATTAAGTGTACCATTTGGATATGAATTGGCAACCAGCTACTGTAGAACAAGTATTAAACATGGTGGTGTATCTGTATATGTTAAAAATAGTGTGAACCTAATCTATGTAGTTATAGATTTAGGTGGACTGTGTGTAGAAGCAAAATTTGAAGCTGCAGCCATAATGTTGCCAAAACAGGAAATTATAATAGCTTCAGTATACTGCACCCCAAAACACAATGAAGACATGCTTGTGGATCTTCTGAAGAAACTGATATTCTTGTTACTCAAATAAAAAAATTACAGAGTACTAATATTTGGTGATATCAATATAGACATTAGGTTTAAGAATAGAAAGATTGATCACTTGCTAAATACATTAAGATCCCTTAACTTCAGTTGCGTAAATGACAGGAAGCATGTCTAGATAACATAATTTGTTATTTTCAGCTAAACAAAATAGAATTCAACATAGGCATTTCAGATCATGAGGGACTATGGCTCAGACAAACTCTTAACAGTAAAGCAACTGAAACTTCCACAAACTGTAGAAAATTATAAGACCAATTCATGAATCAAAGCTAAATAAGTTGATATCAAAGAAAAATTGTTGCACCAAACCGCAAAATCTAAAAAGCTCATACACCCCACATCTAAGTAGAATAAGAAACATAATGCTACTCTACCATGATTGGTCCAAGCACAATAATGCTGACAAGGAAATGTACATGAAAGTGAAAAAGATTTACATGTCTGAAATCAAGGCAGCTAAGTGAAAAGCAAATGATACATATACACGGAACTTAGTGAATAAATGCAAAGCTCATGAGAAATTATTAAAACAGAAACTATCTGTGATGATAAAGTATACCAGACACCAATTCCACCTGACATTCTAAATGCACATTTTGTCAGTCCTCAATCATATAACAGCATAATGCAGAATGTGGGTAAGGCAGAGGCATTGCTGCCAGAAATGAGCAGTAAGTAGACAGATAGCTTTCACTGGACTTATGTAACGGAGAAGATGGTCAATGAATCAGTAGCTAAGCTCAGTAATTCTAGAGGAGAGGATTATTATGGTCTCTCAAATTATGTTATTAAACATATCAGAAATCAAATTGTAATGCCACTGACTGAAATAATCAACAAAATTTTAAATTGGTTGGTTGGTTGTTTTTGGGGAAGGAGACCAGACAGCGAGGTCATCGGTCTCATCGGATTAGGGAAGGACGGGGAAGGAAGTCGGCCGTGCCCTTTGAAAGGAACCATCCCGGCATTTGCCTGGAGCGATTTAGGGAAATCACGGAAAACCTAAATCAGGATGGCCGGACGCGGGATTGAACCGTCGTCCTCCCGAATGTGAGTCCAGTGTCTAACCACTGCGCCACCTCACTCGGTAAATTTTAAATGAAAGTAACTATCCAGAATGTTTAAAAATATCTGTAGTTAAACCAGTACATAGAAAAGGAGATATATCATCGTCAGTTAACTATTGACCAATATCACTTACACCCATAAAATCAAAAATAATAGAATACTGCATGCATGAACAGATAAGCCAATATTTTGAACATAATGATATACACACCTCTTCACAGTATGGTTTCAGATCCAACCTTTCTTCAGTCAAAGCAGTTGAGAGTATGGTAGCAAAAATATGCAATTGTTTTGAAAATAAAGATATTATCTGTGCAACACTGTTGGACCTCAGGAAAGATTGTGATATGATCTCCCACAATATTCTCAAAAATCAGCTCTGCCACTATGGAGTGAGAGAGAATGCCTTATGCCTAATGCAGTTGTACTTGGATAGTAGAAAACAGTTAGTTGAGGTAAATAATCAAATGTCAGAATGTCTTCCAGATGTAAAGGGTTTACCTCAAGGATCTGTTCTTGTACCTTTCCTTTCATTATTTATATAAATGATTTACCTGCAGTTGTATCATGTGATGCAGTGCTATATGCTGATGACACAACATTCATCACTTGTGATACCAATCTTGAATATGTGCAACACAGCATGGCACTGGCAATGGAGAGGTGCACTACTTGGTTTGAGGCAGATGTACTGCAGAAGAATGATAGTAAAACTGAAGCTATTCAATCTGAATGTTCCCAGTCATGATAACAAAACAGTAAAATTATTAGGATTTCATATGGATCAAAACCTCAGCTGGGATACCCCCACAGGGAAGATATGTGGCAAATATGCTGTACAAGCTGAGGAGCAGCGTCAGTGATGAACTTCAGTTACATGCATATTCTGCATTCTTCCATTTGCACCTGAGTTATGGAATACTATTATGGGGGAATTCCATAGGCTCAAAATTAGTGTTTAAATGGCAAAAGAAAGCCATAAGGTGCATAGCACAACTTGGCCGATATGAATCATATCAAGATTATTGTAAGAAACTAAATATAGTGTCAGTGCCTGGCCTGTATATTTACAACTGCCTTGTCTTTGTTAAATGGAATCTAAGTAAATTTGACTTAAGGAAAACAATTTGTGACCATAACATATACTAGGCTTGCAAAGACACATAACAGCTACAAATGTCTTGATCCTGTCTACCTCAACAAATTACCTGAAAATGCCTGCACAGTGTCAGTAAATAAATTTAAAACCAGTCTTTCAAGGTGGATCAAAAGTAAAGTTAATTACTCTGCTCAAAAGTTCCTTGAGTATGTGACAAATAACCCATTTTCCTTATGAAAATGGACTATAAATTAACTGCAAACTATACATATGCCACACTGTGCAACCATTTTATTACTGTTTCATGTACTTATTGTTAATTATCTGTTTGATTATTTATTTGTCATTCACTGACATTTGCACAAATATGTATTGCATCCATCTTGGATTATTATATTGTAGTTAATAACATTGATCAAGTCCAAGTTTATATTATTATTATTGTTATTATTATATGTTAACACTGACAACACCAATTTCATGTAAATATGCTCAATGGTGGAATAAAACATTAAAAAACAAACTTATAGTTCCATCAGAATGGAAGCATGTCACTGCTGATCCTTCAGAGCTGACCTTTCAGGAGATGATGATGGAAAGTTTAAGGACATAGGATCCATTGAGTTGGTCTTCAAAAAGACGCCTGCTTTCAAAATTGCTATTTACTCCAGTTAAAGCTGTTTAGTGAGAATCCTCTAGGCTCAGGCATGAGTTGTAGGCACATGCCTTGCCCATGGGTAAGACACTGTACTGTAAAGCATGGTTGTGAACATCAGTTAAAACATTTTTTATTAAACGTGTGGTTTTTGGTTGCTCTACAATGGAGTACTGAAACTTTACAAGAACTAGAGAAGCGATCTGTTGGGTACAATGAAATATGTGGAGCCAAAATACTGGTATTTTTAGGAAAACCTGCAGTGTGGCAACTGAGTTGAATGTTCCAGATTTGTCTCTCAACCTGATAAAAAACTCATATTTTATTTATTTTTTAAAGACCAAAGCAGTCAGTTTACAATAAAAATTATTTTCTATTTTGTTACAATTTTCTTACTTACAACTTCTGGATTCTAGACAATCTTATCGTTATAGTAGAGTACAGAGCAACCTAGAATCATGCTGTATATCCATTGCTCAATAGCATTTTTCAATTTTAATACTAACTTCTTTTTTAAAAAAAACTGTGCTTAGGGCAATTTTAAAAACTACAACGAAGTATTCTCAACAGTCTCTATGCGTGAACAACACATATTTGGTATTACACTATTATTCAGTAATAATTATCTGGAATTAACAGTTTTTGCCAATTTCCTAAAAACTGGAAAATGTGGCACACTACATTACTCATGCAGATGCTTCATTTATCTGAACATATGAATATTTCTTCTCATTTCAGTTGCTGTTTATACTTTGATGATCATTGTTGCTGCAACTGCCACATTGTCAGAGATACCAGTTTTTATGTAAACATTCTCAAAGGGGTCAGCTGTTTTGATTATTTTTATTTATTTATATACACATTCCTTAGGTCCTTTAATGTGTGTGAGATGCTAGGATGTGAAATGACTTAAGGAATATACAAATTTATATTCATAGAACATAGCAGTTACTTTACAAAAACAGACATAGGACATAATAGTTATTTTACAAAAAGTTGCGAGGAAAGTATGTAACGTAAAACTGCAACAGAAGAAATAAGCAGAGTGATAAAGACAAGGATTAACACATGTTGTTTAAAATCTGACAAACATGCAATGAATAGATACGTCCAAATTTTAGGCTTCTCTGTTGAAAAATTTATCTAATGAATAAAAGACTTTTTCAAGTAACTGTATCTTTAATTTATTTTTAAATAATGCTTTGTTACTATATGGGCATTTGATGGAGTTTGGTGGTGAATTAAAAATTGTACCACTGGAGTACTGTACACTGAGTTAGATTTTTTAGTTCACAACGGAGGTCAGCCTTCCTCCTTGTGTTGTGATCATAGTGGAAGGACTGTCTACCATGAAACTCATAATCAAGTAAATATAATGGAATGTTGTAATAAGTATCCTGATCTTCTTGAACAAATTATGACAGGATGTTCTCGGTGTTCTCTGCCCATTGTTCAGACCACCTTTTTCTGCTGCGAGAATATTTCCTTTGATCTATCTACATCTACAGCTACATCCATACTCCGCAAGCTAGCTGACGATGTGTAGCGGAGGGTACCTTGAGTACCTCTATCAGTTCTCCCTTCTATTCCAGTCTCGTATTTTTCGTGGAAAGAAAGATTGTCAGCATGCCTCTGTGTGGGCTCTAATCTCTCTGATTTTATCATCATGGTCTCTTTGCAAGATACACGTAGGAGGGAGCAATATACTGCATGACTCCTCAGTGAAGGTGTTGTTGTTGTTGTTGTGGTCTTCAGTCCTGAGACTGGTTTGATGCAGCTCTCCATGCTACTCTATCCTGTGCAAGCTTCTTCATCTCCCAGCTCCTACTGCAACTTACATCCTTCTGAATCTGTTTAGTGTATTCATCTCTTGGTCTACCTCTACGATTTTTACCCTCCACGCTGCCCTCCAATACTAAATTGGTGATCCCTTGATGCATCAGAACATGTCCTACCAACCGATCCCTTCTTCTAGTTAAGTTGTGCCACAAACTTCTCTTCTCCCCAATCCTATTCAATACCTCCTCATTAGTTATGTGATCTACCTATCTAATCTTCAGCATTCTTCTGTAGCACCACATTTCGAGAGCTTCTATTCTCTTCTTGTCCAAACTAGTTATCGTCCATGTTTCACTTCCATACATGGCTACGCTCCATACAAATACTTTCAGAAACGTCTTCCTGACACCTATATCAATACTCGATATTAACAAATTTCTCTTCTTCAGAAACGCTTTCCTTGCCATTGCCAGTCTACATTTTATATCCTCTCTGCTTTGACCATCATCAGTTATTTTGCTCCCCAAATAACAAAACTCCTTTACTACTTTAAGTGTCTCATTTCCTAATCTAATTCCCTCAGCATCATCCGACTTAATTCGACTACATTCCATTATCCTCGTTTTGCTTTTGTTGATGTTCATGTTATACCATCCTTTCAAGACACTGTCCATTCCGTTCAACTGCTCTTCCAAGTCCTTTGCTGTCTCTGACAGAATTACAATGTCATCGGCGAACCTCAAAGTTTTTATTTCTTCTCCATGGATTTTAATACCTACTCCGAATTTTTCTTTAGTTTCCTTCACTGCTTGCTCAATATACAGATTGAATAACATCGGGGATAGGCTACAACCCTGTGTCACTCCCTTCCCAACCACTGCTTCCCTTTCGTGCCCCTCGACTCTTATAACTGCCATCTGGTTTCCGTACAAATTGTAAATAGCCTTTCACTCCCTGCATTTTACCCCTGCCACCTTTAGAATTTGAAAGAGAGTATTCCAGTCAACATTGTCAAAAGCTTTCTCTAAGTCTACAAATGCTAGAAACGTAGGTTTGCCTTTCCTTAATCTGGCTTCTAAGATAAGTCGTAGGGTCAGTATTGCCTCACGTGTTCCAATATTTCTATGGAATCCAAACTGATCTTCCCCAAGGTCAGCTTCTACCAGTTTTTCCATTCGTCTGTAGAGAATATGCGTTAGTATTTTGCATCCGTGACTTATTAGACTGATTGTTCGGTAATTTTCACATCTGTCAGCACCTGCTTTCTTTGGGATCGGAATTATTATTGAAGGTATGTTCTCGAAACTTCAACAAAAGCCCATACCGAGCTACCAAGCGACTCTCTTGCAGAGTCTTCCCCTGGAGTTTATCATCTCTGTGATGCTTTTGTGATTACTAAATGATTCTGTAATGAAGTGCGCTACTCTCCGTTGGATCTTCTCTATCTCTTCTGTCAACCCTATCTGGTATGGATCCCACACCGGTGAGTAGTATTCAAGCAGTGGGCGAACAAGTGTACTGTAGCTTAATTCCTTTGTTTTTGGACTACATTTCCTTAGGATTGTTCCAATGAATCTCAGTCTGGCATCTGCTTTACTGATGTTTAATTTTATATGGTCATTCCATCTTAAATCACTCCTAATTCCTACTCCCAGATAATTTATGGAATTAACTGCTTCCAGTTGATGACCTGCTATACTGTATCTCAATGATAAAGGACCATTCTTTCTATGTATTCACAGCGCATTACATTTGTCTACATTGAGATTCAATTGCCATTCCCTGCACCATGCCTCAATTTGTTGCAGATCCTCCTGCATTTCAGCACAATTTTCCATTGTTACAACCTCTTGATATACTATAGCATCATCTACAAAAAGCCTCAGTGAACTTCTGATGCTACCCACAAGGTCATTTATATATATTGTGAATAGCAATGGTCCTACGAAACTCCCCTGCGGCGCACCTGAAATTACTCTTACTTCGGAAGACTTCTCTCCATTGAGAATGACATGCTGCGCTCTGTTATCTAGGAACTCTTCAATCCAATCACACAATTGGTCTGATAGTCCATATGCTCTTACTTTGTTCATTAAATAACTGTGGGGAACTGTATCAAATGTCCTGTGGAAGTCAAGAAACATGGCATCTACCTGTGAACCGGTGTCTATGGCCCTCTAAGTCTCCTGGACAAATAGCGTGAGCTGGGTTTCACACAATCGTCTTTTCGAAACCCATGCTGATTCCTACAGAGTAGATTTCTACTGTCCAGAAAAGTCATTATACTCAAACATAATACGTGTTCCCAAATTCTACAACTCATCGGCGTTAGAGATATAGGTCTATAGTTCTGCACATCTGTTCGGCGTCCCTTCTTGAAAACGCTGATGACTTGTGCCCTTTTACAATCCTTTGGAACGCTACGCTCTTCTAGAGACCTACGGTACACCGCTGCAAGAAGGGGGGCAAGTTCCTTCGCGTACTCTGTGTAAAATCGAACTGGTATCTCATCAGGTCCAGTGACCATTCCTCTTTTGAGAGATTTTAATTGTTTTTCTATCCCTCTGTCATCTATTTCGATATCTATCATTTTGCCATCTGTGCAACAATCTAGAGAAGGAACGACAGTGCGTCTTTCTCTGTGAAACAGCTTTGGAAAAAGACATTTAGTATTTCGGCCATTAGTCTGTCATCCTCTGTTTCAGTACCATTTTGGTCACAGAGTGTCTGGACATTTTGTTTTGATCCACCTACCGCTTTGATATAAGACCAAAATTTCTTAGGATTTTCTGCCAAGACAGTACACAGAACTTTACTTTCGAATTCGTTGACCGCCTCTCGCTTAGCCCTCCTCACACTACATTTCGCTTCGTGTAATTTTTGTTTGTCTGAAAGGCTTTGGCTGTGTTTATATTTGCTGTGAAGTTCCCTTTGCTTCCGTAGCGGTTTTCTAATTCGGTTGTTGTACCTCGGTGGCTCTTTCCCATCTCTTACGATCATACTCATCTTATGGCGCAGGTTGAAGTTGTAAGTGAGAGAAATGAATTTAATACTGGTAACAAGTGTAGACTGTGCATAAAATGAGTGGTGAAAGGCATTCGGTGCTCAACGTGTAACTTTTGGTTCCATGAGAAGTGCTCAAAGGTATCTATAAAATTTGTAACAAGTGATTTCGTGTGGACATGTCAGGAGTGCATTACGGAAACGTGCCAACGAGATATTAATAAAGTTTTACGCGACAAAGACGCGTTAATAAAAGGACTCCAAAGTGAACTAAGCACTTTAAGAACGAAATACAACGCGCTGAGTGAAAAATGTGCGACTCTAGAGAAGCAAATGTGTCCGAAAACCAGCAGCCTTGTGAGCAGTTCGGAGGTAAACAAAGACACATGGCGCCGACCTACAAACAGTGACCAATGGAATGTTGTGCGAAACAAAATTAAAAGTGCGAACATATTAAGTGTTACAAACAAATTCGGTGCTCGCGAGTGTGAGGAAAAACGCAGTGCAATGAACAATGACAAAAATGCTTTCCCACCCCTAGATGTGAACACACAACAAACTCACGATACCGTTACTACAGTTCTCGTGACGAAAAATCAGCCAAAAAGACCGATAATAAGTACAAACAATACCGTTAGTATAAATCTATCTACGAAAAATAACCCAAAAAGATCCTTAAAAAATGTAAACAAAAATGAAGTACGCACTGTGAAAAGTGCGAATCAAAAATCGATGTATATGGGGACAGCCACGCCAAGGGACTCTCTCAAGAACTTAAAAGCATTAGTAAGTCATTGGCAGTAACAGGTATGATAAAGCCAGGCGCCCATTTCAAGGAAGCGACGAAAACCATCGTAAAAAATAACTATACTGGACAAGACAGTGTAATTATCTGTGCTGGAGCTAATGACATATAGAAAAACAGAGTTATGTACATGTTTAAACAGCTTGTGAGACTTCTATTACTCCTAACGAACACAAATATCATACTCATGAACTTCAGCCACAGGCTCGACCTGCCTGAATACTCACCCATAAACAAAGAAATTAGTAGAATAAATGATAAACTCAAGAGCACATGTAAGATGTTCAGTAATGTAGAACTAATAGATGTCAGCTCACTTGACAGAACATGCTTCTCCAGACATGGACTTCAGTTGAATCGTAAAGGAAAGTGCAAATTAGGAAAACTGATAAGTGAACTAATTAAAAGTAAGTCCCAGAAGACAGTCAGAGAACTAGGGTGCTATGAACCTTGTGTAAGATCAACAACAGCAGCCCCTTCAACAGAGGACAACAGCAGTGCACCAGCTAGAACTGCGGATACAGCCACATCAACAGCCACGCGGAATGATAGAGCTGCCACTTGCTTATCTACCAGCAGTAAGAATGTGAGTAGCTACAGTGAAGATTTTTTATGGACTATCGTCCCCCAGCCAGTGCTAAAAAAACTGTAAATATAGAAGCATCTAATTCTTTGCCTATCCTTCTCACCTAAATGTTCAATCAATCAAAAACAAAATAGATGAAATTGATGTGTTCTTAAGTTCAAACCCATGCCATGTTTTATGTGTAAATGAACACTGGCCCATACCAGCTGAAATTGCTCTGCATACCCCAGAAGGATTTGAATTAGCAAGCTCGTATTGTAGAACCAAAAATAGTCATGGAGGAGTCGCTATTTTTATGTAGCACAAAAAGTCGATCATTTTTGCAAAGAGCAACTTTTTGAAATTGCTGCATTATTGCTTCCCAAACTTAAATTAGTGATCATCTCTATTTATCGCACTCCTAGCTCTGATATTCATTAGTTTATTGACCAAATGGAGACTTTAAATAAGTACCTACTGGTAAAATACAGACACCACATTGGTGACATTAATACAGACATACGACTAAAAAAACCAACTGTCACCCACTTTCAAAACATATTAAGGTCTGACGACTTGTACTGTATGAATAACAAGCCAACCAGATTAGATGCCTGCCTGGATAACATAATCTCCAATTTGACAAAAGATGAGTTTCAGTACGTAGTGATAAATCCAGTATTATCCGACCACGGCAGCCTATGGCTAATGGTCAACTGTGAAAACTATCCTACTCAGCAACCTAAACACATTAACATATTATTATATCCTGACAACATTACGAAGTTAAGGCAAAAATTACCAGAACTTGAGTAGGACAGTATATAATTGTAATAACAACAATAATGCTTTTAACTTATTCATGAACATACTAACGAGCTTAGTTCAAAACTGTTGTCCACAAATAATCAAAAAGATGAAAACAGATGGTACACCAAATAGAAAAAAGAAGCACAACTGGTTCACTCCTGAACTGCATGGCCTGAGAAACACACTTATTGCCCTACATAAAATGGCTAAAACTGGTAACCTAGAATCGAAGCAGAGGTATAAAGAAGCCAGAAAGAATTATAGGACTGAAATACAGAAAGAAAGGCAGAGAGCCAATTATGCTTTCATTGAAAACTCCAGTAACAAATGCAAAGCAGCCTGGCAGGTAATAAACAAAATAGCAGGGAAGTATAATAACAGACACGAAATTCCAATAGTCCCAGAAAAATTAAATAAATTTTTTGCTAACAGTACTAAGTTCAAAGCTACTGCTACCTCTGCACCAGATGATGCAACTTCTGAAAGTTTTACCTACAACATTCCTGACCCAAATAACTTATCCTTTAAATGGCAACAGGTAACCTGCCAAACTGTATACAAAGTCGTCACAAACCTACATGACTCATACAGTGAAGATCTCTATGCCATCTCCAACACCATCTTGAAACAAATAATTGACATTATTGTTGCCCCCCCTTACCTTTCTGGTCAATAGTACTTTTACAGCTGGAAAATTTCTTGAGGTCCTGAAGGCTACTATTGTTATCCCAATCTATAAAAAAGGAGACAAAAACAAACCTGAAAGTTACTGTCCAATATCCCTCATACCTATATTATTCAAGATAATAGAATGCTGCATTAAAACACAACTTTGCAACTACTTTGCTGAACAAAATCTTTTTTCTTCCTCGCTCTTTGGTTTTAGGCCAGGATTGTCTAGAATAAATGCAGTAGAAACTCTTGTGACAGACATACTTGATGGCTTCGAGAACACTTCCACTTGTGCTGTTTTACTAGATCTGAGTAAAGCATTTGTTACTGTATGGTGTCAATAATAACGAACTGGCACTAATCAGATCTTATCTTACAAACAGAACTCAGGTAGTTATAGTAAATAGCCAGCAATAAAATGCCCTACCAGTTGTAAGAGGTGTGCCACAAGGCTCAGTGCTTGGACCTTTTCTCTTCCTGGTATACATGAATGACGTGCCTGCTTTTATGCTTCACAAGTCAATAATATATGCTGACGATACAACCCTGATTATCTCATAACATATTGGAGAAAGTGAAGAAACAAACAAAAGTAATGCTTGAAAAATCTGCCATATGGCTCCACAATAACAAGCTGATACTCGACAGTAGCAAGACAAACTATGTATTTCTTCTTGCACAATCTACAGGAAAAATTAAATGAGTGACTCTGTAAGATTTCTAGGAGTCCACCTGGACCCGAAATTAACATGGAACACCCACATGGAACTGTTATGTACCAGACTATCTAGAGTAGTCTTTTTGTTAAGGAAACTAAAAACATTAGTTAGCAGAAAACAACTTTTATCTTCTTATTATGCCTTCTTTGAATCTCATTTACAGCACGGAATAAAATTATGGGACAACTCACCTGGTGCTCAGACAGTGTTCATGTGGCAAAAGAAAGCAATTAGAGCAATTACAGGTATTAAAAGCCAAGAATCATGTCGAAAGCACTTCAAGAAACTTAACATCTTAATATTACCTTCTTCCCATAAACAAATACATACCTTACCTTCCAGAACAGATGTTCATTCACATGGTACCAGATATAAAAACAATCTTGATGTAGACTTTACTAGGCTGTCTAAGGTCCAAAGTAGCTTTAAACAAACCTACAAGGTGATGCCTTCAAGAAGCAGTTGCACAAATTGTTAGCTGATAAGTGTATCTATGATGTAAAGGAATTGGAATGTAGTAGATAGTGAGAGTAACTATGATGTAAAGGAATTGGAATTTAGTAGAGAGTACCTATGATGTTAAGGAATTAGAATGTAGAGAATAACTTTATCCTCATGTAATGTAATCTGAATGTACATAGTTTCCCAATTTTAGATTCACTATCAAATGTAATGTCAAAACTGTCTATTTCAACAAATGTTGGCTAATGACAAGTAAATAAATAAATATGCATATTGTAAAATGGTTTTGAACTTTGTCTACTGATCCTCAACACTATCTGTACTTGAGATAAAACTTTTGTGTTGAGCTGTCAAGTACTCTGAAATCTGTTTTTTGTCACTTTTGACAAACAGAAAAATCTTACTACCTTTTTTAATATTTCTATTTACCGCTGAAATCACTGATGCTGTAACCACTTTATGATCGCTGATTCCCTGTTCTGTGTTAACTGTTTCAAATAGTTCCGGTCTATTTATTATCATAATGTGTAATATATTATCACCATGAGTTGATTCTCTGTTTAACTGATCAAGATAGTTATCAGATAATGCACTTAAAAAATTTCATTGGATTCTTTGTCCCTGACACCCATTATAAACACTTGAGTCTCCGAGTCTATATCTGGAGAATTAAAATCTCCACCCAAAACTATAACAGGGTCGGGAAATCTACTCAAAATATTTTCCAAATTTTCCTTCAGGTGCTGTGCCACATCAGCTGCTGAGCCAGGGGGCCTATAGAGACATCCAATTACCATGTTTGAGCCTGATTTAACCGTGACCTTCACCCAAATTATTTCGCATTTCGGATCTCCATAGATTTCCTTCGATACCACTGGACATTTTATCGCTATAAACACGCCTCCCCCTTCACTGTCCAGCCTGTCTCTGGGTATACATTACAATCTGAGTTTAGAACTTCATTACTGTTTACATCTGGTTTCAGCCAGATTCCACCCCGTGAGCGAGGCTTTCCGCCTTCACCAACTCCACCAACTGCCTGTATGAACTGAGGATGACCTCTCAACCCAGACGACAGCTGTCATTGGTGCCGAAAAGAGCAACAATTTGCAGTCGGGTGCATCCAGTGCTCTTTATCGCCACCGGCAGGGTCTCCTCCACATCTTCGATGAGACCCCCCAGCAAGCAGACAGAGTGAACACTGGCCTTCTTCCCCGACCTTTCCGCTATTTCCCTAAGGGGTTCCATCACCCGCCTAACATTGGAGCTCCCAATCACTAATAAACCCCTCCCCCGTGTGCCTGCTCGGACCTTGCTGAAGGAACAGCCACATGTCCACTCACAGGCAGAGCAGGCGATGCCACACTGCCAGCCTCCACATTGACCCTCCGCCTCGTCCGACGTGAACGCCGCCGAACCCGCCACTCCCCTTGTGGAGAGGGTGGCCCAACCGTGCCCGGTACCTGCGAAGTTGTCACGACAGCAGGGACCGTGGGTGATGCATGTAACACCTGGGGTGTACCATGCGATGCGCCAGACTCCCCAGTGCCGCTACACTCTGAGGCAACAGTCTGTAGATGGCTGACCACGGCCATCAGCATGTTCAGCTGTTCGCGTACAGTGGCCAGCTCTTCCTGCGTCTGTACACAGCAGTCACACATCCTATCCATCCTAATAAATCAACAATTTACTGTAGAGAGTTAAGTGATCAACTTTTAACTAGTCTGCTAATTCACTAAAGGCGGCTGATAGCTGACTAAACTGTGGTTACTAGACACTTCTTGTTGGAAACAATGAAAATAAGCAATAACTGTCTATGGACTGTATTCAAAACAAACACGAAATCTATGGAACACTATTACAAGTATTCGAAAATTAAAGCTTCCTAAAAGTAAAAACACATGGAAAAAGAAGTGACAAGTAAGAAAAACACAGTTAATACTTAAATTTACCTAGCTTGCTGCACAGGATGTGAAAAGCAGACGGCGGTTATGAAGGTAAATTGCCCCAGAAGATAATTCTATATAATCTGATGGAGTGGAAGTACCCAGAATAAGTAGATTTGACACTTTTTTAATGCCATTAGATTTAATATACCTCCATTATGAGAGGGTTTCTGAACTATCTGGTCTAGGTAGTTTTCAGAATAGGCATTTAGTAATGTTTCACAGGATGTCTCATGCTGACCACTGACAAAACTGTAATTATTCCTTTTATTTTTCAGATGATTAAAGTCTTCTCAGAGGATTACAGTAAGACTAGGGAAGGCATGCCCCAGGAAAGTGTATTTGGACTGTTACTTTGTGTGTATTATACTGTTGATCAGGGCAAAGTAAACGGCATTGGTCATAGACTGGGAAAATGCAGTGATTTTCGGGAATGGGTTTGCTTAGAAAACAGTTATGTGACCTGAAGTTACCTGACGAGGGCTCACTACACAAGAACAAACTTCCAAGTAGATAAATAACAATACACATTTTTCGATATGAATATAATAGAGGGAAACATTCCACGTGGGTAAAATATATCTAAAAACAAAGATGATGTAACTTACCAAACGAAAGCGCTGACATGTTGATAGACACACAAACAAACACAAACATACACACAAAATTCAGGCTTTCGCAACCCAAGGTTGCTTCGTCAGGAAAGAGTGAAGGAGACGGAAAGACGAAAGGATGTGGGTTTTAAGGGAGAGGGTAAGGAGTCATTCCAATCCCGGGAGCGGAAAGACTTACCTTGGGGGGGGAAAAAGGGACAGGTATACACTCGCGCGCGCACACACATCCATCCGCACGTACACAGGTGGCCACGTGGCACTACAGTTGGCGTCACGAACGATGGCGGTCGCCTGTAGGCTTGTTCTGCGCACCTGTGTCACGTATGCTCAGACAGCCAATGAGCAGTCAGTTTGTTCTGTGCGCTCTGCTGTGACTGCCGTAGCTAATGTGAGCATTGAACATGATCTTAGCGAGTTGTTTAGTGAATTTGGATTCGATTTGTTGCGCGTTGTCACCGATGATTGTGATGGTAAGTATAAATTCTGCATAAGTATCCGAGAGACATAATTTTCAGAAAATACGCTTTCTTCGAGTGGAAAGCAAGCGTTTGGAACAGTCAACAATGCAATCCCCGTCCATTCCTCGACATGCGAGAACCGCCATCGTTCTCAGATCGGACTGTAACATGGCGGAAGACCGTCGTTTTCCGCGTGTGGCTCTGCAGCATTGTACTCCATCTGCAGCAGTTGGCACAACAGTGACACAAGGGCACAGTGGAGGTCTGTTGTGTTTTCTGATGAAAGCTGTTTCTGCTCGCTGCCAGTAATGGCCGTGTGTTGGTTAAAAAGAGACCAGTTGAGGACCTCCAACCAACCTGTCTACGTATTTTGGATTGAAGAGTTCCTAGATAACAGAATGCAGCATGTCATTCTCAATAGAGAGAAGTCTTCCGAAGTAAGAGTGATTTCAGGTGTGCCGCAGGGGAGTGTCGTAGGACCATTGCTATTCACAATATATATAAATGCTCTTGCGGATAACATCAGAAGTTCACTGAGACTTTTTGCGGATGACTCTGTAGTATATCGAGAGGTTGTAACAATGGAAAATTGTACTGAAATGCAGGAGGATCTACAATGAATTGACGCATGGTGCAGGGAATGGCAATTGATTCTCAATGTAGACAAGAGTAATGTGCTGTGAATACATAGAAAGAAAGATCTTTTATCATTGACCTACAATATAGCAGGTCAGCAACTGGAAGCAGTTAATTCCATAAATTATCTGGGAGTAGGCATTAGGAGTGATTTAAGATGGAATGATCATATAAAATTAATCGTCAGTAAAGCAGATGCCAGTCTGAGATTCATTGGAAGAATCCTAAGGAAATGCAATCCGAAAACAAAGGAAGTAGGTTACAGTACACTTGTTCGCCCACTGCTTGAATACTGCTCACTAGTGTGGGATCCGTACCAGATAGGGTTGATAGAAGAGATAGAGAAGGTCCAATGGAGAGCAGCGCACTTCGTTACAGGATCATTTAGTAATCGCGAAAGCGTTACAGAGATGACAGATAAACTCCAGTGGAAGACTCTGCAAGAGAGATTCTCAGTAGCTCGGTATGGGCTTTTGTTGAAGTTTCGAGGACATACCTTCACTGAGGAGTCAAGCAGTATTTTGCTCCCTCCTACGTATATCTCGCGAAGGGACCATGAGGATAAAAGCAGAGAGATTAGAACCCACAAAGAGGGATACCGATAATCTTTCTTTCCACGAACAATACGAGACTGGAATGGAAGGGAGAACAGATAGAAGTACTCAAGGTAACCTCCACCACACATCGTCAGGTGGCTTGCGGAGAATGGATGTAGATGTAGACGTACTAGATACACTGTACCTACACTTGGATTTATGGTCTGTAGTACGATTTCGTATGGCATCAGGAGCCTCTCCTGATTATCCCACGCACCCTGTCTGCAAATTTGTACATCAGTCTCGTGATTCGAGCTGCTGTGCTGCCATTCATAAACAGCATTCCAGGGAGTGTTTTCCAGCTGGATAACGCTTGCCCACATATCGCTGTTATAATCCAGCAGCCCTGTCCTGCTCAATCACAATACGTATCTCCTATGGAAGGCATATGACACATCATCGCACGACAACTCGAGCACCATCCACAAACGACATTAACCGTCCCTTTATTGACCGACAAAGCGCAAGATGCACAGAAATCCATCCCACAAACTGACATCCAGCAACTGTTGCTCACATTTGCAATGGCTTACTTCACGCTTATATTAACCTGTCCTCTTGCAATGTTTATCACTTGAATATGTTACCTAGACAAATGTGTATCCGAAATTTCATAACTCTACGTCAATTATTTTTTGGTTGCAAACAAAAACTAACATGTGGAGGCCATGACATTGGGATCACAGGTTTACTTCAAAGTTTGTACACCTTTATTAGGCCATTAAAGCATCATAATTCGAAATTCCGATCCCAAAGAAAGCAGGTGTTGACAGATATGAAGATTACCGAAGTATCAGTTTAATAAGTCACGGCTGCAAAATACTGACGCGAATTCTTTACAGACGAATGGAAAAACTGGTAGAAGTCGACCTCGGGGAAGATCAATTTGGATTCCGTAGAAATGTTGGAACATGTGAGATAATACTGACCCTACGACTTATCTTAGAAGCTAGATTAACGAAAGGCAAACCTACATTTCTGGCATTTGTAGGCTTAGAGAAAGTTTTTGACAATACTCTCTTTCAAATTCTGAAGGTGGCAAGGGTAAAATACAGGGAGCGAAAGGCTATTTACAATTTGTACAGAAACCAGATGGCAGTTATAAGAGTCGAGGGACATGAAAGGGAAGCAGTGGTTGGGAAGGGAGTGAGACAGGCTTGTAGCCCGTACTGAGAAGATGACGGCGAGTGTAAAAGTAATTCGTGTATCCCCGCGAAAAAAATAAATTTCGATAGTAAAAAGAATACGTGTGTAAATTGTAAGGACGAGATCTTGAAGCTAAACGAACGAATATCCAGTTTACAAATGATAATCGGTGCTTTAAAGCTTTACATACAGAAACTTCATGCAGAAAAACGTGAGTCGCTGAAGAAGCAAGAAGACTTGACCTCTGCACACAAGTAGCAAACAATGACGGGAGAAAACTGCACTCGGAAAGTACAATCCCAAAATAGCAGCATAAAAACTGTCAAACTAGAACGTATAACGATCTTGTGGGAGTATTCACTACTGAAGATTCAATGAACACACCAGCCGAAGTCGAAAAGTTACGAAATGAACCACAAAAAGTAAACAAACCGTTGCACGGTGTACTTCCGACTGCTAACATTGTAAAATACGGAAAAATATGTGTGTTAGGCGATAGCCACGGCCGTGGAATTGCCGCAGTGCTAACGGAAAACTACAATTACAGGGCAAACGGTTTCGTGAAGCCTGGGACTCCACTAAGTGAACTGAAAAAGCTTACAAAATTACGTGAAGTAACTAGTTTGTGTAAGGATGACTTGTTGCATTGCTGGGAGGATCAAATGACGTATATAGAAATGAGTCGTTCAAGGCTAGCACAGAATTGAGAAAATGCCTCAATAATTTATCTCACACGAATGTACTCGTTGTAAATATCCCGCATCGTCACGATTTACCGAGGTCGTCGAGTGTAAACAGTGAAATTCATGCCGCAAACAAGAGTTTCAGTGAAATATGTACTCACTTCGTAAATACAGACGTTATTGACATAAACAGTTTGGAGCGAAGGCTCCATACAGTTCACGGTCTTCATTTGAATGCATGGGGAAAGGAGGTACTTACGGAAAACATTTTTACTTGTATATCGCGGTGCAACGAAGTACCCAGGACAAGTGGAAATCGATCGCAAGTAACAAAGCATTCTTTTCATGCAGCGAACAATATAGCCATCAATCAGTGTCAAATCACGAAATGGTTTAAAACCAATAGGCCAGAAAGTAACATTAAAGCTGGGAAACAAACACAAATTACGAAATGGTTCAAGCCAAAAAGAAATGAAGCACAAATTTTGCAAGCTCCAAAAATACTGGAAAACAAACAAGCTGCTGTACGTGTGTCTTCCAGAACAAGGAAAGTTCCAGAGAGCAACAGTGATTTTTTATGGCTGGCACCAGGGAAATCACTTCAGCACCATCCAGATCCAGTGTCATCAAGAATGTAACTATGGATGTAAGTACACAATATCAAAGTGACAAAGAAATGTACAAGCCAAGTGAGCAAGCTGATGGGCTGCTACAGAAGAATCCAGACCTACCCTTTTGTGAGGATGGCTCATTATTAAACATTAGGTCTTTAAAAAATAAAATTGATGATCTTAGCAGTAACTATATAATGCATTATAATATAAATGGTTTAAGTGCTGAATACTCATGTGACAGAAGCTCTAAGTTAGATGAGCTACAATTTTTTTATTCTGAATTTCTAAATGTTAAAGTAATTTGTTTAAATGAACACTGGCTTAGTAGTGATACCATAAAAATCTTAAATAAAATTGAAAACTTCAAGGTAGCTACCAGCTTTTGTAGGATAAATACGTCACGAGGAGGTTCATGCATACACATTCATTCTGATTTAGATTAGCATGTAAGATGTGACTTCAATTGTTTTAATGAAGAGCGTATTTTTGAAAGTTGCTGTGTTGAGTTAAAGGACATAAATGTTGTTATAAAATCAGTTTATAGAATCCCAGGGAAGGTGACAACTGAACATTTCCTACGTAAATTTCAGAGTTTGTTAGAATACCTCAGTAAAGAAAAGAGGAAAAAAATTGTGGTTGCTGCTGATTTCAACATCAATGTGTTGAATGAAACATGTGAGGTATCAAAATTTACACACTTAATAAAAAATATGGCTTCAAATTAAATTTTTTTGAATCTACAAGAGAAAATGCTCAGTCAGCTACATGCATAGACAATATTTTAACGAATTACGTATTTGAAGATGGATATAAATTTTGTCTAGATCTCGGAATTTCTGATCATTCAGCATTATTTATTGAGCTACCCAGAGCAGGTAGAGATGTCCCGTGTAAAAAAAAACTTATGTAAAAAGGATCTTCAACCAAGAAACTTTGACTCTATTCCACGATAAGCTCAAGGAGACAGAATGGAACTTTGATAAAAATATTTCATGCACGGCAAATTTTGAAGCATTTTTAAGGGATTTTCTAAGTGTTTTCATGAAATGTTTCCACAAAAAACTTATTTTAATAAAATGACAAAATTAAAATGGATCACTAAAGGTATAAAAATCTCCAGTGCTAAGAAAAGGCAGCTACATAAGGAACTAAGACATAATAAAAAAAATTGAATTTATTGAATATGTTAAACGATACAAATGTACATTTAAGAAAGTTGTCAAAGCAGCAAAGCAAATGACAAATAATAAATTAATCTTAAAACATGAGAATAAATCAAAGGCAGTGCGGTCAGTTGTAAAACATGAATTAGGTATCAAAGCCTCTAGACATGGAATTAGTACAATTAAGCTTGAAGATGAGATCATTGTAAATCCGGCTCAAATTTCAGAATGCTTCAATGAGTTCTTCATTAATGTAGTGAATCCAGAGGTTCATGTTGCAGATTATGATAACAATGTATGCCCATTTGGACTAAATCATAATTCAGAATGCCTCACAAAATTCAAAACAGTTTCAACAATAGATGTAGAAAAAATTATATTAAAACTAAAAAACAAAAATTCTGCAGGATGGGATGGAATACTAGCAAAAGTCCTTAAATTTGTGTGTAAAATAATAGGATACCCACTATCTAAAATAATAAACCAATTCTTTGAACAAGGAAGTTTCCCAGAGGTGCTGAAGTATGCAGAAGTAAAACCGTTGCTCAAAAAAGGGTCAAGAGAGGAATACTAGCAAAAGTCCTTAAATTTGTGTGTAAAATAATAGGATACCCACTATCTAAAATAATAAACCAATTCTTTGAACAAGGAAGTTTCCCAGAGGTTCTGAAGTATGCAGAAGTAAAACCGTTGCTCAAAAAAGGGTCAAGAGAGGATATGGGAAATTATCGTCCCATCTCCCTCCTTCCAGTCCTATCAAAAAATCTTTGAAAATCAGATTCGAAATTTTATGGAGAAATATGATATTATTAAGGAAACCCAATTTGGTTTCCAGCGTGGCAAAAGTACTACTGATGCAATTAACAAGTTTATCGACAAGATCAGCACATCATTAGACAACCATAATAAAGTTTCAGGAATCTTTTGTGATCTCACAAAAGCCTTTGACTCTGTAAATCATGCACTACTCATCTATAAGCTTGACAAGTATGGGTTCAAGGGTAATGTTCTAAATTGGCTTACTTCATACTTATCAAATAGGAAACAAAGAGTGATTGTCTCATCAAATGCAGCAAATTACTGTTCAAAGTGGAAACAGTAGCCCAATGTGTCCTTCAAGGCACAATTCTAGGACCTATTTTGTTCTTGTTCTATGTTAATGATTTACCAAACAATATAAATGTAGATGACACATCTGTATTAATTGAAAACCAGGAGCCAGAAAACATCCTACTCTACATAATAATCACAATGAACAAACTAGAAACATGGTTCCAACTGAATGGATTAAGATTGAACATGCCCAAAACCCACATGGTCCAGTTCAGAACAAAACAGTCAAAGCCCCAAGAAATTAAAATAAATCATAAAAATCAGGATATAGAAGAAGTAGATTCTGTGAAGTTTTTAGGATTAAACCTAGACAAAAATTTAAATTGGAATAAACATGCTGACTACCTGTTAAACAAATTATGTAGCTTTGCATTTGCTATGCAAATATTAGCTGGTGCAACAGACAAAAATACAAGGAAAATTGCATACCACAGCTACTTTCAATCAGTTGTAAGGTATGGTATTATTTTTTGGGGAAATCCAAGCAGTATATATTGCGCATATTAAAGTTACAGAAAAGAATAATAAGGAGCATGTGTACTGCCCATCCAAGGACATCATGTCGCCAATATTTGAAAAACAACAGTTATTAACAGTTCCCTCCTTATACATCTATGATATTATCATGTCAACATAGCAATTTAGAGTTATTCGAGAAAAACTGTTTCAATCACGCATATAACACGAGAAACAAAGACAATTTTATGCTTCCCACTCATCGCTTAAACCTATATGCGCAGTCTCTTCAGTATATGGCAATGAAAATTCATAACAAGCTAAAAGGAAAGAATGTTCTGAGTGTGAACCTAGAGACACTGAAAACAAAGCTATACGATATACTTGTCAAACGCTGCTACTACACTGTTGAGGAGTTCATGAAGGATGAACTGAACATTTGAGCAGGATAAATTTACACATAGTCTTGTGTGTAAATGTAGCTGTCCTTCACAAAATGGAGGAAAGAAAAATAAAAGTTTATATTAATGTTAAAATTCTTTGTGCCAATTAGGCCTAGGTAGTGTTATCCATTTTCTTGACGTGTCCCCTGTACACTAATCATACGATTAGAAATTGTATGTTATGAGACAAATAAAACACTATTCACTATTCACTAAAATTATTCAATCTGTATATTGAGCAAGCAGTACAGGAAACAAAAGAAAAATTAGGAGTAGGTATTGAAATCCATGGAGAAAAAATAAAAACTTTGAGGTTCGCCGATGACATTGTAATTCTGTCAGAGGCAGCAAAGGACTTGGAAGAGCAGTTGAACGGAATGGACAGTGTCTTGAAAGGAGGATATAAGATGGACATCAACGAAAGCAAAACGAGGATAATGGAATGTGGTAGCATAACAATCAGATGATGCTGAGGGAGTTAGATTAGGAAACGAGACACTTAAAGTAGTAAATGAGTTTTACTATTTGGGGAGCAGAATAAGTGATGATGGTCGAAGTAGAGAGGATATAAAATGTAGACTGGTAATGGCAAGGAAAGCATTTCTGAAGAAGATAAATTTGTTAACATCGAGTATAGATTTAAGTGTTGGAAAGTCGTTTTTGAAAGTATTTGTATGGATTGTAGTCATGTATGGAAGTGAAACATGGAATAACTAATGAGGAGGTATTGAATAGAATCGGGGAGAAGAGAAATTTGTGGCACAACTGGACTAGAAGAAGGGATCGGTTGTAGGACATGTTCTGAGGCATCAAGGGATCACCAAGTGGAGGGCAGCGAGGAGGGTAGAAGTCGTAGAGGGAGACAAAGAGATAATAAATTCACTAAAGCAGATTCAGAAGGATGTAGGTTTCAGTAGGTACTGGGAGATGAAGAAGTTTGCACAGGATAGAGTAGCATCGACAGCTGCATCAAACCAGTCTGTGGACTGAAGACCACCACCACCACAACAACAACAGCAACAACAACAATTCGCAAGCAGTAAGATGCACTACTCTGTAGATTCCGAGAAAACCACAAGAAAAGTTTTACACGTCCATTATGTGGCTTACGTATCTGTGCGTAGGGGCCGGACGTTAGAGGTCATGGGGGTCACGTGACGCATTCGAGCTTCATAAAGACGAGCGTGTGTGACGCGCGGTTCGGTCCTCCCTCGAATACGATCATTAATTTTCCTTTTTCATCAATGGTCATATCAGTTAATTTACATGACATTTCAGAGGTAATAAAATGAGAAAAAAAACACGTGCATTTGCATGAAGTATCAAAAATACGTTTTCCATGTGTGAATGACAAATACTATCCTACAACGTATGACTTCGAGAGCACATCCTAAAAAGTAATTTTACATTACTCTTGTGGTCTGGCACATTGTGACTTATTATATTACTGATTGTAGCGTCATTCGCATCGTTATTTATCGAGGTTTGGCTTGGGCTTTCCAAGGCTGGCCCTCGTCCTTCAAAATTTATTTACAAATAGTAAATAATCAAATAACAGACGAAATTCACTACAACTTCACGGAAATGTACGTAGATTTTTTTTCATTATGTTACGTCTCGAATGTCGTATAAACTGAATGATGTGACACGAAGAAAAAACTTAGATTAAGAAGTATGTGTTAGCGGGAATCGCATCTTTGCCTCGTCCGCAAACCTCCGGCTATGAGCTAACGCCAACCACATGATCGCAATGACTTCATTGACCCGGTTCCTTCGCACAGGTACATCATTTACATAATAGAAGTGTAAGATTTCTCTTGTGATTTTCTCTAAATTGCCTGAGTAGCCCACCTTACTATTTGTACATTTGTTGTTTCAATGGCCTAATAAAGATGCACAAAGTTTGAAGTAAATCCATATCCCAACGTCATGTCCTCATCTCGTGAGATGACAGCCTGTTGTTACAACGCATAGGAGTTCTTCGATGAAGTACACAAAATCTTAAATAAGAGATTCTTCTGCAAATTCTGTGTAAATAATGTAAGGACATTGTGTTGGGCACTGTATCTACGCTCAATTGTATATATTTTAACTGTGTTTGTTGCTGCTCTTTGTAAATGCATTTGTAGTCTTACTTATATGGTATAAACTCTAAATGTCATTTACAAATGCCTGAAATGTATTGTGTATCTGTCTCTTTATGTACATACCCAATACTTTGTAACACATCCCTGTATATCTTAACATAACCAGGAGTGATCAAAGGATGAATGAAAAAATAAATAAATAGATAATCACTAGCTATACTTTGTAGTGCAAGTCACAAAATGTAAGCAGCCTAGAGAGAAAATAAGACTTTTTCCTAATTATTAATATAAACAGTACTCAAGTTTAGGTGCTGAAAAACTATAGTAGAGACTGTACTTTTATCGACGAACCAACTGTAATGCTTTTAAACTAATTTTGATCTTTGTGCTTGACGACATGAGGAAAATGTTTTATTTGTGCTTTCCTTATTCCAAGATCAAGAGGTGACGTTATAGTCTTCGCGGAAGTAGGTAAAATACGTCCTCATATGCGTATCTCAGATTTAGCTGAATAATTTATCAATTCCTGGCTTTCACAGAGAAAACTGTACTGTTCATGGCACAGTCACAAGGTACAGAGAAAAAGTATATGCATGAAAATTAAACTGGAGGAAAGAGAAGCTAAAGTGTGTAATATAGTGGAAAGTTTGATGCAAAAGAGAGAAGTTAGTTCTTTTGAAGAACTCGAGTTTATGAATGTTCTCGGTAGCACAATACTGGATTTTTTCTGTTTCTTGAAAGTTCCATTTGCTGCTGTCCTCATACCTAAAACATTAAAAATGATAAGCCGCTTAAGTTCCCGTGATATGCAGGATGAAAGGATTTACTGCAGCACGACTTTGGAATTAATTCCTGTCACCAGCGGAGAAGAAGAATGTAATATAATGTGTATAACAGAACACCATGCCTTTGTAAATGCTTTTAATTTCAGTGGGTTTATAAATTATTAGTTATAACATAGTATACTTATCGGCTGTAAAAATCGAGCTGACTTCGTGTTGAGTGCAATACATAAATCGCTGAAGTTCATATTTCCCGTGAATCCTTCATTCGCATGGGGTAGTTGTTGCACGTCAGTGGCAAGACACAAGTTCGTTGCCCTTGCTGTAGTAGTTGCTGTGTGATCAGAGGCTTCTGCTGCTGTTGGTGCTCCAGTTCCTGCTGGTGCAGTTGACTCTGATGTTGCAATGCTGCTGTTGCATTTCCAAGATTTTTTCTAACGCTGGATACATTGCTATCACTTACAAGCACTGCCAGAAAACAACTAGTACACTCAGAAAGAGATCTCTCGATATTAATCCGATGAAGACATATGCTATCCACGAGATATTAAATGTACTGATAATGGTTTCAACGTCGTACGCCAACAGACAGCGTAGTGGCATAGCTAGCAGAACGCCATCTGTGTCTACTCTTTAATAGGGAATGCTCACAGCCAGAAGTCTCACATCTGAATGCAATCCACTACAACATCCAATTTACCATGGAAATAGAAACGATGTGGGTCTGCGGGAGGCTGGGATATACAAAATTCCTTGCCAGTGTGGCAAAACTTACATCGGTCAGACGACACGCACAGTGCATGAACGAGAACGCCACACTCGCCTATCGCAGGCCAGTAAGTTGGCCGTAGCTGAGCATTGTTTGCCACAGGACACGCTATGGATTTTTGTGCCACGAAAATCTTGGCCCCAGCGAGAACTTTTTGGCATTCAGTACTTAAAGAATCTGTGGAAATACGCCTAGCACAAAATCTTATAAATCTTGACGGCAGTTTTCAACTAGACGAGACTTGCGACCTAGTGATCTCTAATTTCTTCTGTGAAAAGACAGTTTATTCATAATGAGTCGTCTACGACAACTGGTATCTGTTTTTTAGTGACGCGAGCGTGCATTCCGACAGAGGGCGGACATGTAGCCTTCACCTTTACACATGCACCTGCGCTCCACACATAGAACAGTATTTCCAGAATGAGCGGATTTCGATAGAGGACGCTCCTGTGACGGCCGCCAATGTGCATGCGTTTCCACACCAATTTTTGCTACAAAGCCAACGCCGAGAAAATGCAGTCGCCTTAACTCTGATCCTCACCTCCCCTTCCCTACCTCTGTCCTTTTCCCAGGCACCCTCTTCCTCCCCCTTCCATCGTGTTTTCCCCGCCCTTTTCCCAGGCACCCTCTTCCTCCTCCTTCCATCGTGTTTTCCCTGCCTACCCTCTCTTTGTCTTCATTCTCTCTCCCCGAGTCCTTTTCCTTTCCCCACCTCTGCCTTCCCCACTCCTTCTTGCATCCGCCCTGCCCCCCTTTTTATGTGTCCTCTCCCTCCATCGGTTCCCCTCCCTTTTTCTTTTTCCTCATCTCCCCTCTTTTTTCCCCCTCATCGTCCGCCGCCCCCCCCCCCCACCCGCCCTCTATCCGTCATCATCAAGTCTACTCAATAGTGCAACATTTACTTGAGTGTTCCGTGTTGTGCATCCCCTTTTTTAAGTGTTGCGAACAGAAACCAGACTGTTGCCGTGTTATTTACTTGAGCTGTCTACTTACTGTTTGTCTTCATTAGCATCATCAACCCTGTGTTTTTCTATTTTAACTTCCATAATTTTCCGCCATTTTACAGTTTTTAAGACGTCACCGTTTTATTGCCTGTCTTTTTTGTCGTCTCATAGGCTGCAGAGCGTCATATTAAGCTGCTACCAGCCTGCCCCCTATCTGGGGGAAATCGAAATTCAACAAAGGAAAAAAATGCTTACAGTCTCCCTGTCCCCCTGCGCATCCTCTATGAGCTGATTCCTTTCCCTCCAACCCCCACCTACTGCCGTTACTTCACCGTAGTGTCCCCCCTACACTCCATCTCTACACCATCCATCTCCTTTCCCAAGGTGGCTTCTGTCAACTCCCCCTCTTGCATGATGCCCTGCCTCCCTCCATTTATCCGTCCTATCAACTCTGATCCACACTTCCCCCTTCCTACCTCTGTCCTTTTCCCGAGGTCCCTGTTCCCCCCCCCCCTTCCATCCTGTTTTTTCCGCCTACCCTTCTCCCCCCGAGTCCTTTTGCATTCCTCTCCTCTGCCTTCCCCATTCCCTCTCACGTCCACCTTGCCCTCCCCCTTTTATGAGTCCTCTCCCTCCATCAGCTCTTCCGGCCCTTGCCTTTTCCTCTCCTCCCCCCATTTTTCCCCTCATCTATCTGGATCCAACCCTTCCCCCCCCCCCCACCCATCTGCCTTAAGCTGTGGTGTGTCATCTCCGTGTCTGCTCTTTAGTGCAGTGTTTAAGTAAGTGTTTAATGTTGTACATCTTTTTTAAAGTGTTGTGAACAGAAACCATACTGTCCCTAGGTGTGATATTTTTATCTCTTGCGAGCAGAAACCAGAATGTCGCCATGGTTTTTAATTGTCTGTCTATTATTGTACCTGCCTGCTTACTGTGCATCTTAATTAGCATAACCTACCCATTGTTTTTATATTTTAACTTCCACAAGTTTCCGCCATTTTACAATTTAAAAAGTCACCCTTTTTATTGTTTATTATTTTCTTATTATGTTTTCAAATAATCTGTAGGTTGAGGAGCGGCGTACTAAGCTACTGCTAGCCCGCCCCTCCGGGGAAATCGAAACCCATTAAATAAAAACAAGAAAAAACTTGCAGTCTCCAGTGACGGACAGTCACCTGAAGATGGTTGGACTGTTGCCAGCTGAAATATCGTGGCAAGAAGTCAACATGATCCGGCTGCAGTCCGGAAACCTCATCGAAAAGTGATGATGAAAATTCCTAACTTAAACACAGAGTAATTTTTCTGAGTAAGCTACGTGTGATGCAAAAGCATACTGCAGGGATTTCGCCGTCTTATTGAATACTGAAAACACTGAAGGTATTAATTACATTCAGTCGTCAGGTAATCTCTTAGCTCCTTCCATATCCGAATACGAGAAATACATTTCAGTTCTGGAACTGTCATGTTCTACGTTGATAACG
The DNA here is from genome assembly GCF_021461385.2 of Schistocerca piceifrons. Classification (NCBI taxonomy): domain Eukaryota; kingdom Metazoa; phylum Arthropoda; class Insecta; order Orthoptera; family Acrididae; genus Schistocerca; species Schistocerca piceifrons. Next base: position 1,025,552,507 of record NC_060139.1, on the reverse strand, counting down.
AGTCGATCAACAACAGAATCCTCGAAGCCACCCAGGCGCCATATTTTCTCCTCTTCCTTTATGACGTGCCGTTCTATACCCCGCCAGCGTTCGGCAGTGACATGTGAAAAAGCTGCGTGCTTTAATTCCAGTACATCTGGCAGCTTAACAGTCATTATTTCTCGCGACAGATCGTTTCACTTGGCTCCAGATCAGTTCTGTTGGGTTCGTATTGTAATGGTACTATGGTGACAAATGTAAAAATGCTGCATTTGTATGGTGTGCTCGATGATGTGAAATTGATTGTTTTTCATGTTTCTACAACACTTATCTCTCAGAAAAACTCCAGTCCGGTTTTTTTCTGCAAATTTATGAAAAACGTTAAGTACAACCTATTTCCGGGCACTTTTTGACCGTGTTCCACACGCTTGTTTCACAACGGAGCAGGAAGCAGCCTCATCCATTTTCATACTGCGTATTAAGAGCGCGACAATCACAGCATAACAGTAAAGAGACTGTGACTATACTCGATTTTTGAAATAAAAACTATATAGCTAAAGCGTGATTAAGAAAAACGTTGACGGTTTTTAACACATTACAATATACCAATATTTCATTTAACGTAACTTAGTGTTAAGATATACATCAGTAGGACCTGCTTCCAAGAGCATAACAACACCAATGTACGTGTGCTGCGGCTTCTGACCAATCACCGCGTTTGTATTTAGTTATATCAGTTTTATTCTTACGATGGACAGACTGTAGCCACTATAAGGCGGCCCAGGAATGATCATTTGAAGCAAAAAAGTACAGTACACATGGGTTCTAAAATGTATATTCTAAATGTATACCTTAAAAGCTAGTAGTACTTTTCAGTAGAAGAAATGTGGTTCACAGTAGCGAAGATGAACAATTGCGCGTAGTCCTTAAGGTATGCATTTTAAGAGTCCATGTTTAGTAGACCTTCTTTGTTTCGAGCGATGTTCCTCATCCCTGAATAGTGATCATTCCTTCTAGAACTCCCTGTATATCTAGAGCAATTATGGGACGCTCCTTTTTCCATTTAGGAAAATGTCTCACATCATCTTTTAACAGAAGGAAAACAACACCCGTATCGATGTCAAGAAGCACTCCGAAGCAATCGCTGAGGGTCTCTATAACTTTGTCATTTTCACCAAGAGATCCTTAATGGCATTCTCTAGAATAAAAACTGTTGTACTTGAGATACGAACGATGGCGGTCGCCTGTAGGCTTGTTCTGCGCATCTGCGTCACGCATTCTCCGACAGCCAATAAGCGTACAGCAGTGTTCTGAGCGCTCTGCTCTGAATGCCGTAGCTATTGCGCGCATTAAACGTGATCGTAGCAAGATGTTTAGTGAACTTCTATTTCATTTGTTGCGATTTGTCATCGGTAAGTGTCATTGGTAACTGATATATTTCGCATGAGCAAGGGAAAGACATACTTGGCAGGATACACGCTTTCTTCAAGCGGAAAGCGCTTGCATGCGCTACCGCAACTGTCGCTTGGTTCAAATGGCTCTGAGCACTATGGGGCTTAACTTCTGAGGTCATCAGTCCCCTAGAACTTAGAACTACTTAAACCTAACTAACCTAAGGACATCACACACATCCATGCCCGAGGCAGGATTCGAACCTGCGACCGTAGCGGTCGCGCGGTTCCAGACTCTAGCGCCTAGAACCGCTCGGCCACTCCCGGCTATTGTCGCTTGGAATTGTCGACAATGCAATCCTCGTCCGTGACTCGACATGCGCGAACCGCCATCGTTCGGGGATCGGACTATAGCAACAATTTAGCAGTTGTTTGCTTGCTGTGCCCCTATTGCCAAGGCCACAGATTTTAGTTTCGAAAATTATCGACACTGAAATGAGTGGTGCAATTCTAAATTTTCTCTCTCATTTCGCAAGTGTCTATTAGAACTTTGTGCTGCTTCAGATGCTTATGTAATGTATTGCCAAGGTGGGATCTGAGAATTTCAAAGGCTCCTGTCTTTTGTGGGGTTTACCTTAGCACAATGTCGTGGATTAGGGAATCTACGTATGAAACTCGCTGTTTGCACCACCTGGAGAAACTGCATGTTCCTGTGACTGCCTCAACAAAAATGCTTCATAGGGAGGGTGTCACAAGACACCTCAGTATTTAGGTATACTGGTGCAGGAATATGTATTTAGTATGATGAAACTGCAGAAGTCACCGCCCAGGATCTTTGAAAGCAGCATTTGCTATCTTGTTAACAGCACCAAGGTATCAGAACAGAATCTTTTTCGCGGATGTTTCACTACCAAGACTAGTAAGGGTATATAGACTGAAGTTCCATAACATTCCTTGGCTGAATTCATTTGACGATTGGCACAATAAATCTGAAGTTCACTGTAGCGAAGGATCCGAGAAATATTGAGATTGATGCCCAATTGATGAGCTACATTTTCTGCATGCTGCCAATCGTCATTAAAACTAGCCTCCACATTTTCCCGACTACTGGAGAGAATAGAAATTGTGTCACAGACTTGCATATATGTGATCTTAAGTATCCAGACACCTGGCTGAAAATGACTTACAAGTTCGTGCCACACTCCATCGGTAATGCTGGAATTCAGTGTGGTGTTGGCCCACCCTTAGCCTTGATGACAGCTTCCACTCTCACAGGCTTACGTTCAATCAGGAGCTGGAAGGTTTCTTGGGGAATGGCAGCCCATTCTTCACGGAGTGCTGCACTGAGGAGAGGTATCGATGTCGGTCGGTGAGGCCTGGCATGAAGTCGGCCTTCCAGAACATCCCGATGGTGTTCTATAGGATTCAGGTCCATCACAGGAATATTATTGTGTGCCGGCCGCTGTGGACGAGCGGTTCTAGGCACTTCAGTCCGGAACAGCGCTGGTGCTATGGTCGCAGGTTCGAATCCTGCCTCGGGCATGGATGTGTGTGATGTCCTTAGGTTAGTTAGGTTTAAATAGTTCTAAGTCTAGGGGACTGATGGCCTCAGATGTTAAGCCTCATAGTGCTTAGAGCCATTTGAACCATTTCGAATATTATTGTCGTGTAATTATTGCGCCACAGGCCGTGCATTATGAACAGGTGCTCGAACGTGTTGAAAGATGCAATCGCCATCCTCGAATTGCTCTTCAGTAGTGGGAAGCAAGAAAGAGCTTAAAACATCAATGTAGGTCTGTGCTGTGGTAGTGCCACGCAAAACAACACGGGATGCAAGTCCCCTCCACGAAAACACGATCACACTATAACACCACCGCCTCCGAATTTTACTGTTGGCGCTACATACACTGGCAGATGACGTTCACTGTGCATTTGCCATACGCACCCAACGGATCGCCACATTGTGTACCGTGATTCATCACTCCATAAAACGTTTTCCTGCTGTTCAATCGTCCAATGTTTACGCTCCTTACACCAAGCGAGGTGTCGTTTGGCATTTACCAGCGTGACGTGTGGCTTATGAACAGCGGCTCGACCATGAAATCCAGGTTTTCTCACCTCCCGCCTAACTGTCACAGTACTTGCAGTGAATCCTGATGCAGTTTGGAATTCCTGTGTGATGGTCTGGATAGATGTCTGCCTATTACGCATTACGACCCTCTTCAACTGTTGGCGGTCTCTGTCAGTCAACAGACAAGGTCATCCTGTACGCTTTTGTACTGTACGTGTCCCTTCACGTTTCCAATTCACTATCACATCGCAAACAGTGGACCTAGGGCTGTTTAGGAGTGTGGAAATCTCGCGTATGGACGTATGACACATGTGACACCCAATCACCTGACCACGTTCGTAGTCCATGAGTTCCGCGGAGCGCCCCATTCTGCTCTCTCACGATGTCTTATGACTACTGAAGCCGCTGATATGGAGTACCTGGCAGTATGTGGCAGCAAAATGCACCTAATAAGGAAAACGTATGTTTTTGGTGGTGTCCGGATGCTTTTGATTACATAGCGTATATATACAGGGTGATTTTTTCCACCGTGTACGAACTCTAGGGTTTGATCGATGAGAGGATATTGAACAACAAAGGTCTAGTGAACTTATCTACGGAAATGCATAGTTTCCACGCTAGAGCCCATATATTTAATGATATTTTGTTACAGAGACTGCTGTCTAATATGTGCTGTACCATGCAGACACAGTTACTATATGCAAGGTTTCCTCCTTGAGGTTGGTAGTGTTCCTCCTATGTCATGCCCTAGCGCCCTCTCCTGCCATAGTAATTGGTAATGTTGTGTCCGATTCACTTCTCTTGCTATCCCACCTTGTAGTGGATGTGATAGACAGTTGTACACAATGGTTCCGTATTAGAATCGAGAGCTTGCCAATATGGTGTTTGCCTATGGAAAGGCAAATGGCAACAGGCAGCAGGCAGCAATGTTGTACGAGGAGACCTATCCCCGTCGACAACAACCACAGCATTCAATTTTTGCAACAGTGTTTCCCCATTTGCCTGTGATAGGGTCGTTTCTGGAAGCAGTAAATCATGAAGGGCATACCAAAAATGTTCGAACACCAGACTTGTAGGAAAATGTGATTAAAACTGTGGAAGGCTACCGCCGTGACAGTACCAGGCAGTTGTCCCGCCAGTAAAGGCTAGGGCAGACAATAGTGTGGAACATCCTCCATGACAGTCATTACTACCATCATCATCTGCAGCGTGTACAGTGCTTACTAGCGACAGACTTTCCGCATTGGGAGCAGTTTTGTCGCTGGTTTCTTCACCAGGCAACCACAATTCTGAGATTTGAGTCATCCATCCTGTTTAGAGATGAGGCCACCTTTACACGGAGTGGTATCTTCAACTTTCATTACAGTCTCTGTGGGATAGTATGCAGAACCCCGATGGCATGGTGACAGCGAATCATCAGCATTGATGCAGCTGGAATGTGTGGGCTGGGACAATTGAAGACCATATTTTGGGACCAGCCTTCCTTCCACATTGCCTAAAAGGCTGAAACTATCGACATTTCTTGCGGGTGGCTTTGCCTCCCCTGCTGAAAGTAGTGCCATTTATGACTGAAAGGGTTATGTGGCTGCTACATGATGATGCTACAGGTCACTTCACCATTAATGTATGGATGCATCTCAGTCATGTCTTCCCTCAATGATGGACTGGATGAGGGTGTCCAGTAGCAAGGCCTGATTGCTTACCAGATCTCGACCTGTGCGATTCCTGGTTGTAAGCCCATCTCAAAAGTATCATGTATGCAGAGCACATTCTAGATGTGGAGATTCGCATTTGGGAGGACTACGGTTCAATCCCGCGTCTGGCCATCCTGATTTAGGTTTTCTGTGATTTCCCTAAATCACTCCAGGCAAATGCCGGGATGGTTCCTCTGAAAGGGCACGGCCGACTTCCTTCCCTATCCTTCCCTAATCCGATGAGACTGATGACCACGCTGTCTGGTCTCCTTCCCCAAAAGCAACCAACCAACCAGATGTGGAGATGCTGGAGCAATGTATTCACGCTGCCTTTGAGACTGTTCAGATGCAGCGTGATCGATGTGAACGCGTGAGAAAGAACATGCTACAGTGCATACACGCGTGCTTTGAGGCACATGGAGACCATTTTCAACACATACTGTAACTGTGGCTGCGTGGTACCACCGTCTCTGTAACAAGGTATGATTGTATATATATATATATTCGATTATTCCCATTTAAGAGAGCGTTTGAACTTGAATTCCTTTGTTTATATATATATATATATATATATATATATATATATATATATATATATATATATATATGTGTGTGTGTGTGTGTGTGTGTGTGTGTGTGTATGTGTGTGTGTGTGTGTGTGTGTGTGTGGGTGTGCGTGTGTGTGTGTGTGTGTGTGTGTGTGTGTGTGTGTGTGTATGTGTATGTGTGCTGTTTTTCAGACATGTCCAAAAGAACAGACACTACATGTGTTCAGAAAGCGCAGTGGTCAGAGCATCTACCTAGTAAGCAGGATAGTTGGGTTAGAATCCTGGTCCGGCACAAATTTTCAACTTTCCCCATTGATCTAAATCAATACCTGCTCGCAGTGAATGTCTGTAATTCCTTTGTGTCTTAGCACTCTCATTAAAACAGAGTGCCGTCTATTGTAGTAATTTATTCAGAGATTGCGTTACAAAGAGTATCAGCCAGACTCAGTACCAATACCATAAACTCTGTGCTGCATAACATTGTCATCAGTGAAACAGTCTCGCCAGCTGTGATTGAATGACGTCACCCTGCAATTTTCTTTAAGTCTCTATACTCTTGGCCTAAATAATTCAAAACCGGAGTGCTCCTTCATGTCGATCTGCCCATCGACTCTCACAATGTGATGGAAGTGCACTTCCTAAGGTACTCATTAGGGTACCTTTCCATTTCGGATGTATTTAAGGAAAGCAATAACATCTCTCATAATAGCAATAGTGTCCCAGATAACAGGTGCCTTAGAGCTATGTGAAAGAGAATCATTCCAATTGTGGCTATGGCTTGCTGTCTTAAAGGGGTTTCTTTGCTTGCTTCTGAATCTCCATGAAAAAACCTAAAACTTCGTCGTAACTGCCCTCTGCCTCACGTCTGCTATGTAATTTAAATATTAACTGTATTTTTCTTACTTGTCACTTCCTCTTCCGTGTGTTTTTGCTTTTAGGAAGCTTCAATTTTCGAGTGCTAGTAATAGTGTTCCGTAGGTTTCGTGTTTGTTTTGAATACAGTCAGAGAGAGTCCCTTTAGTCAGCTATAGTGCCAGTAGTGTTAGTGTTTGTTTTGAATACAGTCCAGAGACAGGTAGTGCTATTTTCATTGTTTTCTACAGGAAGTGTCCACAGTAACCACAGTTTAGTCAGCTATCAGCCGCCTTTAGTGAATTAGCAGTCTAGTTAAAAGTTGATTACTTAACTCTCTACAGTAAATTGTTGATTTCTTAGGATGGATAGGATGTGTGACTGCTGTGTACGGATGCAGGAGGAGCTGGCCTCTGTTCACGAACAGCTGAACGTGTTGATGGCCGCGGTAAGCCGTCTTCAGGCTGCTGCCTCGGAATGTAGCGGCGGTGGGGAGTCTGGTGCGTCGCATGGTACACCCCAGGTGTTACATGCTTCACCCACGGTCCCTGCTGTGGAGACATCTTCGCGGGCACCGGGCGCGATTGGGCCACCCTCTCCCCAAGGGGAGTGGAGGGTTCAGCGGCTTTCGCGGCGCACGAGGCGGAGGGTCAATGTGGAGGCTGGCTGTGTGGCATCGCCCGCTCAGCCTGTGAGTGGACATGTGGCCGCTCCTTCAGCAAGGTCCGAGCAGGCACACGGGGGGAGGGGTTTATTAGTGATTGGGAGCTCCAACGTTAGGCGGGTGATGGAGCCCCTTAGGGAAACAGCGGAAAGGTCGGGGAAGAAGGCCAGTGTTCACTCTGTCTGCTTGCCGGGGGGTCTCATCCGAGATGTGGAGGAGGCCCTGCCGGCGGCGATAGAGTGCACTGGGTGCACCCGACTGCAAATGTTTGCTCATGTCGGCACCAGTGACCTCTGCCGTCTCGGTTCAGAGGTCATCCTCAGTTCATACAGGCAATTGGCGGAGTTGGTGAAGGTGGAAAGCCTCACTCACGGGGTGGAATCAGAGCTAACTATTTGTAGTATCGTTCCCTGAACCGATCGCGGTCCTCTGGTTTGGAACCGAGTGGAAGGCTTCAACCAGAGGCTCAGACGATTCTGCGAAGATCTGGGGTGCAAATTTCTCGACCTCCGCTATCGGGTGGAGAAACGTAGGGTCCCCCTGAATAGGTCAGGCGTGCACTACACGCAGGAAGCGGCTACAAGGGTAGCGGAGTACGTGTGGAGTGCACATGTGGGTTTTTTAGGTTAAAGAATTCCCTTCCTAGGCCCGACAAGACACCTCCTGAGACGAGACAAGGTAGCAGTAAGCAAAACGCTACAGGGAATAACAATATTAACGTAGTAATAGTAAACTACAGGAGCGTCTATAGAAAGGCCCCAGAACTGATCTCATTAATAAACAGTCACAATGCCCACATAGTACTAGGGACAGAGAGTTGGCTGAAACCAAATGTAAAGAGTAATGAAATTCTAAACTCAGATTTGAATGTATACCGCAGAGACAGGCTGGACAGTTGCATGGGGGCTTAATTAAATATGACTGATAGAAAATATTTTTAGTTGCTGTATGTCCGATTACGCAGTGTCTCGTAATCGGTTGGCCCTGACTAGTATTATTACGCTATCTGACTGCAACAAACAATGTAAGAAAATTTTCGTAAACACAGTTAATTAATTAAGACCCCAGCAACTATAAAAATCTACGAAACCAATGAGCACAAGAGTAACTGTTCTGTATGTGGGAGTGTGACTCAACGTCCACATCTGGCACGGTTCTTTTCCAACAAGACAAGAATTTTGATACCAATTACACTGACGTGACAAAAGAAATTTAGAAAAACTATAATTACGCAAAAAAATCACAATTACACTCTAATCCAAGAACACAAGCCAGATGCTTTGTTGACTGAACCTGTAGTGACACATTATTTCAGATACACAACTAATAAAGGAACATTATAAATTTTACCTTCATATATATTGACGAAATGCACTCATTACAATAACATCTACTATCTCTCCCATCAAATCACTGCATAAGACAAGGAACAACACTCTTTACTACAACATCTTACTCCGACTTCACGACAAGCAGTGCCCACTAGTACATCTCAGTACGAACTCTTAACACACACTCTATGAGTTCTCAACACACACTGTCCTCTCCGATGTCACAACAACCACTGACTGCTACGAACTCTCGACAAAACTGACTCTATGATCTCTTCACAAGCACTGACTGCCACGAGCTCTCAACACGCACTGTGGAGGCGGCTTAATAGTACTCTTTGGCGCACTCTCTGGCGCAGTGGCACAGTGTAGCCACCTTTCATATGCCCCTCCTCCACAGGCCAGAATTTGATGGTATTTTTGCCAGCATTGGTGGTGAAAATACCACCAAATTCGTCCACAAAAATACAGACAAAAATAAAAGATAATATTAATACCTAAACATCACATAATTAGTTAAAAATTTTGGCTTTGCACTGACCTTTCACTAACCTAATGTATGAAATACAGTAAGCAATACAACTTCTTTTCATACATGTGACTTTTCATAATAGTTTACAATATACAAAAAATCAGTTTATGCAAATGTTCACACAAAATGCTTTCAATGATTAGTTTATACAAAAAAAAGATACTAACAGGTGACATCTTTTCAGTAGAAGCAGTCCATCAGTTGCACCCAGTAAAGTTTAGCAGGTACACCCAGCAACAAGTCACATTAATTCAGTAAAAGCAGTTCATCAGTTGCACCCAGCAAAGTTTAGCAGGTACACACAGCAACAAGTCACATTAGTTCAGTAGAAGCAGACCATCAGTGGCACCCAGCAATATTGAGTTGGTGCAGACAGCAACCAGTGACTTCATTTCAGTAAAATCAGTTCATCAGTTGCACCCAGCAATGTTGAGTAGGTGCAAACACCAACAAGTGACCATCATTTCAGTAGGAACAGTTCATCAGTTGCACCCAGGAATGTTGAGTAGGTGCAGACAGCAACAAGTGACACCATTTCAGTAGAAGCAGTCCATCAGTTGCACCCAGCAATGTTGAGCAGGTGCAGACAGCAACAAGTGACTTCATTTCAGTAGAAACAGTTCATCAGTTGCACCCAGCAATGTTGAGCAGGTGCAGACACCAACAAGTGACATCATTTCAGTAGAAGCAGTCCATCAGTTGCACCCAGCAATGTTGAGCAGGTGCAGACAGCAACAAGTGACATTATTTCAGTAGAAGCAGTTCCATCTGTGGCACCCAGTAAAGTTGAGAGCAGGTGCAGACACCAACAAGTGACACCATTTCAGTAGAAGCAGTCCATCAGTGGCACCCAGCAATGTTGAGTAGGTGCAGACAGCAACAAGTGACATTATTTCAGTAGAAGCAGTCCATCAGTTGCACCCAGCAATGTTGAGCAGGTGCAAACACCAACAAGTGACCATCATTTCAGTAAAAACAGTTCATCAGTTGCACCCAGCAATGTTGAGCAGGTGCAAACAGCAACAAGTGACATTATTTCAGTAAAAACAGTTCATCAGTTGCACCCAGCAATGTTGATCAGGTGCACACAGCAACAGGGGACATCTCTTCAGTAGACGCAGTCTATCAGTGGCACCCAGCAATATTGAGTAGGTGCAGACAGCAAAAAGTCACATCTCTCAGCAGAAGCAGTTCCATCAAACTCACTAGCACTGATCACACAGTTCATCAGCAGAAATTAAACACGACCAAATGTCACACATCATGTTGAAAAGTGCAGGTAACAGTTCAGAATATTTATCTTCACTAATCAGACAGTTCAGGCATGAACAATAGTTTGAATGCACATACAGATGCTTTTACAGTAACATACAAATCATAACAAACACACAAATGATATCAGATAATTATCCTATTAACTATTACAATACACAAATACCAGTAAACCTATAATATTTATGGGTGTCAGTGCAAGCCACTACAAACAAATAAAATAATATTTAGGAGATAGGTGGGTAGGATTAGTAAAGGAAAACACACAGAACACACTCACTCATCTCTCATCCACATTAAGTACTACTGTGTAACTGAATAGTGTTAATTGTGTAAATGTAATTCTGTCAAAATCTGATGTTCATCATGTGTATCAAGTAGTACTGGCAGCAATGTATAACAGTCACTAATAGTTAAGTCAACGTCATAGTCATCATGTCAAGACCAATGTTTGCCAAGCCAGATCAAAATGTACTGTTGTTGAACAACTGTCAGTGAACCAAGATATGCAATTACTTCCTCTCTCCAAAAAAAAGTATATACTGCTTAGTTATTTAACAAAGTGTGTGTATAGACCATCTTCCTTCTATTTTAGTGTTCTAGTCTGCTCTCTTCATCCTCCTTGTTCCATAAGACCAACAAAAAAAATATGCTCCTCACTTACTTTACCTCTTATACACCAAAGCTCCAATAATCATACCTCAATAATACCTCTTCAATACGTCTTATCATTAATATCATTTACCTTACCTCTTGTCCACAAAAACTCCAATAATCATACCTCAATAATACGTCGATAAATATAAACCTCAGCACCAATATCATCTCACTTCCATCACAACTCTTTCCTCTAGTCAGTCTCCTCGAACAAGTACAGATAAAATCCTAATGCAACTTCAAGTCAGCATCCCATACAATCCGAAGACACATTGTCAATACACAACCTCTGTGTAATCCATCTGACCCAAATTTTCTACTCATTATAAATTATAAGATACATTTTGGTTCCTTGTCCATCATTAAATAAAAGAAATGCATACCTGACCTCTAACAGACTTAGTTCGAATAACTCTCAGTAATTACGTACGATTACGGAGTGTGAATGATCATAATATTTCACAGTGTGTACACCACTTCAAGAATCATAGCAGAAGCAAACATGTGGAGTATTTTTTGTGTCAAGTGTCACTTCCTATTTCAATTGCTCACGAAAAATGCAGTCTAATAATTGTTAATGGTCTAAACCTAGTTTCGGTCTGTCATGTCGTTAGCCTCCTTCCTATTTGCATAAATTTATACAGCTTCCATAAAACCTCAGCTCATGTGACTTCAATGACTTTCTTGTACTAATGTCGTCCGTCGAATTATAGCAGTGAATTTTCTTATCTTAAAAATATAAGGCACTGAGCGTAAGCAAAACAAGCAATAGCGAGTAAATAGACCAGTAAAGAACAGAATGTCAACAAGTGGATGCAGCACAATTTCTACAACGAGACTCTGCCAAGCGAACAATCTATAATTAATACAGTAATGTGACCTAAACTCTATGTTCATACACAGTATATCAGCATTTCTATACACCAAATTAAAGAGCAGTTATGACAACAAAACAGAAATGTGTAAATATGTAATCCATACGAAAAGCAGCAAACATATATCTTACGTAATAAACAAGTCATTAGCATCATATCAGCATAAGCAAATAAATATTCATATGTCATCTTAATAAGTAAACATGAAGGCACAAGCAGATAAATCACAAAGTATAACATACATACATAATCACAGTCAGCACAATTAATCAGATAACAATTATAATTTAAATAAATAAGCACAGCAGGCACATAATAGAAAAATATGACATCAGTGAAAAAGCATAGCAGCCAAGCGATGCATAATATATACAAGTCACAACCCAGTTCATTAATCAATAATTGTCAAAATCAGTAAATGTATGCAAGCATGTCGCTTCACAAGTAAATTCATAGAACATGAAATTAGCACAAAGTATGAATCACGTAATCGCGATCAGCAATTACTTCTAGAGTACGTACCTAAGTGGAAATATGTTACCTGAAAATAAACTCAATTAATAGTTACCTTTTTTTTTTTTAGTTTATTACTTTCTTCTTCGAAATTACATTCTTCCTGAAATTTTCTCGATAGCAAGTCGTCTTAACGTCGGACACGCACAGAATTTACCTGAAGTTCTTAAATACTTTATACAACCGTATCCTGAAAAATACTGAATGTTAATAACAGAATTCATCAAGTCACTATAGCTTTATACTGAATTTAGTCGGAGAAATTAGACTGTGTGTTTGTTTACGGCTGTCAGTGCATTCGCACTGAGCGCTCGATCAGCTGTAGGCGCGTGACGTAGGAAGCAATTGTTTGCGGTCAACGACTGCCTTGTGCGGCGCGCAGACTTGACTGTTGCTTTGAGTATGTGCCGCCGCCAAAACACAGCGCGGTATCCTTGTACTCTCTGCATGTTTACATGTAGCTGTTAGTTTCTCACTAGTATGTCATTCCACAAAAATTTTGACGTTTGATATATGATGTATTCCTTTAGAGCGTCGAGATTTAAGAGTTTCTACTTCGACAGTGTTATCATGTATAATTTTGCGAATTCTATATGGACCGTTATAAAGCAGAAAAAATTTGCGACACAAGCCTTTTCCTTTGTGAGACAAATGGTGGGACTTAATTAATACCTTCTGACCAACTGACAAGATTTTTGAACGACCAGGACGTTTGGCTGATTTCTCTCTTCTAGCAGCCGCAGATGCAATATTTTGCAGAGCCAGGTTGACAACTTCAGAATGCCGCAGTTTCCGTGAAGGCGGAAAAGGAACTATTTCAGAAATGCGATTTGTCGGTGCTTTATTTTTTAATATTAGTAACGGCGGTAAAGAAGTTGAATCATTAGGAAGTTCATTCAGAATGTTTTGAAAAATATGAAGATACTGATCCCAAGTTCTGTGATTCTGATGACAATAAAGACGGCACAATTTATTGATTTCCTTCATCCATCTCTCTGAAGCGTTAGATTGAGGGTGAAAAAGTGAAATGAAAATTGGTTTAATTTTACGACGCTGTAGAGTACGAAGCCAAATTTTAGAACGAAACTGTGATCCATTATCTGATATAACCTTGTCAACATGACCAACTTCTTTAAGAAAATGTTTGATGAAAGCATTAGATACTGAACGAGCTGTTGCTTTGCGTAAAGGTGTAAAACACACATATTTTGACGTCAACTCCACTGCTACGAAAATGTACGCAAAACCATTAGTAGAACGAACCACTGGACCAAACAAATCGACTGCAGCCATCTCCTTTAATTTCGCTGGAATGATGGGAAACAACGGTGCTCTGTGAGAAATCGTTGGAGGCTTAGCCATTTGACATAATTTACATTTGGCAAGAACAGATCGAATACGTTTTTCCATATTACTGAAGTAACAATTTTCTCGTAATTTATGAAAGCATTTTCGGGGACCAAAGTGCGCATAACTGAGATGCGTATACCAAATCAATTTATTGACCCACTCATCAGGAATACAAACTAACGAAACAGAGCTGTCGACCGATTTTCGTTTAAAAAGAACTTTCCAGATAGATCGCAAAAACGAGGTGTGGCCAAATCGTCCAAACTAACAAAGCGTCTAGGAAAATTAGAGACACCAAGGAAACTACGAACGTCACGTTTTGTGCTAGGAACAGCATAATTACGAATAGCGTCTAATTTCTCTGGATCAGGAAGAATACCTTCTGTAGAAATAATGTGACCGGGAAATTTCACCTGAGAACGACCAAATTCAGATTTTTTTTAAGTTCACTGTAATGTCAACTCGTGCAAAAATACGTAATAATGAATCCAAAATTTTGTTGTGCTCACTCCAAGAATGTTTAGCAATAAGAATGTCGTCAACATAAGAAGTAATGTTGTCACGAAGATAAACAGGTAACATTTCGTTTAAGCTAAGAATGAATGCTGCTGAAGGTACAGTAAGTCCAATCGGTAATTTACGAGATCACTTTTAGGTACATTAGTCAAATCCGGTTATTGTCTACTTACTCATTAGATAGCTTGATAGTCGAAGAGCTGTTTTGACAGATGCAAAGAATAGTAAAAGAGTAGGCAGCGGTACAGAAAACTAAATGGGAAATAGCACCACTACAGCTCGGGGCCCTATGCTCGCTACGGCACATATTCACTTAGTGTAGTGAATCCCCTGAGGACTTTAATAACTGCACATAATTTCCAATTTGTGACTTAGTGGCAAAATTGGCGGAAGTGCGTACATAATTTGATCTAACCATGCACATGGATGTATGTCGTTCTTAGAATTGCGAAATATCTTAATCTTCCGAACAGTTAAGAAGTGTTTATAGTCAAAGTTTTCGCCCCGTGGCGACAAAGACCTACCGCGTCTGTCCCAGTCCGAATGTCGATTATTGTCAAGTTCACGCGCCTGGCGCTCTCTTGTTGCTTCTCGTAAATGAAATAAATTACTTTCTTCATACCCCTCTGCTATCTGTGATTCTAAGTTCCTTCTACTGTCCTTTCCTACAATTTCGCCTTCGATCTGCATGACTTGCTTTCGTAATGCCTCAAATTCCTTTTTTACACGTTCATTAAATTTTCCCTGATTTTCAACATGCTTATTTATGTTCTGATACTCTTCGGTTTCTGCAAATGGTAATGGAGCTGTATCATCCGAATCTCTGTCCCCATGTAAACTAAGATTTGTCAGTTTATCTGAAATTTCCTCAACTCTTTCCGATAAGTCACCTAATTGTTCTTTCTGTTTATTTACGTCTTCCGTAAGTGTCGCGACTCGGGTTTCAGTATTGTCACATTTGGTAGCTAGCTGTTCATATTGTCGTGTTAGATTATTTATTCTGTCATTTGGTACGGATCCTTCGATTCTCTCAAATATTTCTTCCTTATCCTTTGCACGTTGTAAATTTAACTCTGAAAAATTCTGTACTATCACGCGATCTCTTTCTTCCTGTTCTCTATCCTGTTCCCTTTGTCTGACTTCTACTGCGATTAATCTATTATTGTGAGAATTCAGAATCGGTTGTACTTCTTCCCTGATTTCTTTCTTTAATTCATCTTTCATATTTTTGAAACATGTCCCTATTCGTGAATCTATCCGTGTTTCCAAAGTTCCCATCTCTGTTTTAAATTCAGATCCTAACCGAGTTTCCATTGTTCCCATCTCTGTTTTAATTGTTCCCATCTCTGTTTTAATTGTTCCCATCTCAGTTTTAATTGTTCCTATCTCTGTTTTAAATTCAGATCGAAACTGCTCCATTGTTCCCATTTGTGTTTTTAACTCAGATCCAAACCGTGTTTCCATTTTTAATATAGCACTCATCAACTGCCCCATGGTAACTGATTCGAAACTCCTTTCGCCCCTAACATTTCCCGCAAAACCAGTTTCCCTCGTCATAGCTGTAAAGCTATCTGTGTTCGATACTATTTCAGAATCTTCAATTGTTAATCTCGTATCCTGTGAATTTTCTGATAGAGAAAAATTTTGAAATGGTTCCGGACTATTTTTCCGACTTATTACATTGTTTTCCACTTCATTATTCATCGCACTGTTTTCCTGTGTTGGCGAGTTCGCCATGTCAACAATTTCGTTATTCTCACTATTCATCATTTTTGCCTTTTTCATTGATCGCGTAATCATTTACAAAATATACGAAAGATTCGTCACTGTACGAAAATCACACACAATGACCCCTTATCTCCAACAATACTATTCACACGCAATGTCTCCCTCAAACACGATCAATCGAACAATTGAAATAATTGCACAAGATTGTCAAACGCGTATACAAGGCAATAAAAATTAAATTTTGAAAAATACCATTAGAAGAATGCCAATTACCAAATCTACACACTCAATACAGACTACAATCACTAAACTCAAAATTACTACAACAATACTACAGTCTACAATTTTCACAATCAGAAAAATTCCAAGGGACGATCCGAAGCAGCGGTCGCCACGTGCATGGGGGCTTAATTAAATATGACTGATAGAAAATATTTTTAGTTGCTGTATGTCCGATTACGCAGTGTCTCGTAATCGGTTGGCCCTGACTAGTATTATTACGCTATCTGACTGCAACAAACAATGTAAGAAAATTTTCGTAAACACAGTTAATTAATTAAGACCCCAGCAACTATAAAAATCTACGAAACCAATGAGCACAAGAGTAACTGTTCTGTATGTGGGAGTGTGACTCAACGTCCACATCTGGCACGGTTCTTTTCCAACAAGACAAGAATTTTGATACCAATTACACTGACGTGACAAAAGAAATTTAGAAAAACTATAATTACGCAAAAAAATCACAATTACACTCTAATCCAAGAACACAAGCCAGATGCTTTGTTGACTGAACCTGTAGTGACACATTATTTCAGATACACAACTAATAAAGGAACATTATAAATTTTACCTTCATATATATTGACGAAATGCACTCATTACAATAACATCTACTATCTCTCCCATCAAATCACTGCATAAGACAAGGAACAACACTCTTTACTACAACATCTTACTCCGACTTCACGACAAGCAGTGCCCACTAGTACATCTCAGTACGAACTCTTAACACACACTCTATGAGTTCTCAACACACACTGTCCTCTCCGATGTCACAACAACCACTGACTGCTACGAACTCTCGACAAAACTGACTCTATGATCTCTTCACAAGCACTGACTGCCACGAGCTCTCAACACGCACTGTGGAGGCGGCTTAATAGTACTCTTTGGCGCACTCTCTGGCGCAGTGGCACAGTGTAGCCACCTTTCACAGTGAAGGGGGAGGCATGTTTATAGCGATAAAAAGTGCAATAGTATCGAAGGAAATTGATGGAGATACGAAATGTGAAATAATTTGGGTGAAGGTCACGGTTAAAGCAGGCTCTGACATGGTAACTGGATGTCTCTATAGGCCCCCTGGCTCAGCAGCTGTTGTGGCTGAGCACCTGAAGGAAAATTTGGAAAATATTTCGAGTAGATTTCCCCACCATGTTATAGTTCTGGGTGGAGATTTTAATTTGCTGGATATAGACTGGAAGACTCAAACGTTTATAATGGGTGGCAAGGACAAAGAATCCAGTGAATTTTTTTTAAGTGCATTATCTGAAAACTACCTTGAGCAGTTAAACAGAGAACCGACTCGTGGCGATAACATATTAGACCTTCTGGTGACAAACAGACCCGAACTATTTGAAACAGTTAACGCAGCGATCATAAATCGATTACTGCATCGATGATTTCAGCCGTAAATAGAAATATTAAAAAAGGTAGGAAGATTTTTCTGTTCAGCAAAAGTGACAAAAAGCAGATTTCAGAGTACTTGACGGCTCAACACAAAAATTTTGTCTCAAGTACAAATAGTGTTGAGGATCAGTGGACAAAGATCAAAACCATCGAACAATATGCATTAGATGAATATGTGTCAAACAAGATCGTAAGAGATGGAAAAGAGTCACCATGGTTCAACAACCGAGTTAGAAAACTGCTGAGGAAGCAAAGGGAACTTCACAGCAAACATAAATATAGCCAAAGCCTTGCAGACAAACAAAAACTACGCGAAGCGAAATGCAGTGTCAGGAGGGCTATACGAGAGGCATTCAAAAAATTCGAAAGTAAAGTTCTATGTACTGACATGGCAGAAAATCCTAAGAAATTTTGGTCTTATGTCAAAGCGGTAGGTGGATCAAAACAAAGTGTCCAGACACTCTGTGATCAAAATGGTACTGAAACAGAGGATGACAGACTAAAGGCCGAAATACTAAACGTCTTTCTCCAAAGCTGTTTCACAGAGGAAGACTGCACTGTAGTTCCTTCTCTAGATTGTCGCACAGATGACAAAATGGTAGATATCGAAATAGACGACAGAGGGATAGAGAAACAATTAAAATCGCTCAAAAGAGAAAAGGCAGCTGGACCTGATGGGATACCAGTTCAATTTTACACAGAGTACGCGAAGGAACTTGCCCCCATTCTTACAGCCGTGTACCGTAGGTCTCTAGAAGAGCGTAGCGTTACAAAGGATTGGAAAAGGGCACAGGTCATCCGCGTTTTCAAGAAGGGACGCCGAACAGATGTGCAGAACTATAGACCTATATCTCTAACGTCGATGAGTTGTAGAATTTTGGAACACGTATTATGTTCGAGTATAATGACTTTTCTGGAGTCAAGAAATCTAGTCTGTAGGAATCAGCATGGGTTTCGATAAAGATGATCGTGTGAAACCCAGCTCGCGCTATTCGTCCACGAGACTCAGAGGGCCATAGACACGGGTTCCCAGGTAGATGCCGTGTTTCTTGACTTCCACAAGGCATTTGATACAGTTCCCCACAGTCGTTTAATGAACAAAGTAAGAGCATATGGACTATCAGACCAATTGTGTCATTGGATTGAAGAGTTCCTAGGTAACAGAGCGCAGCGTGTCATTCCCAATGGAGAGAAGTCTACCGAAGTAAGATTGATTTCAGGTGTGCCGAAGGGGAGTGTCGTAGGACCGTTGCGCCGACCAGTGCGGCCGAGCGATTCTAGGTGCTTCATTCTGGAACCGCGTGACCGCTACGGTCGCAGGTTCGAATCCTGCCTCGGGCATGGATGTGTGTGATGTCCTTAGGTTAGTTAAGTTTAAGAAGTTCTAAGTTCTAGGGGACTGACAACTTCAGATGTTGAGTCCCATAGTGCACAGAGCCGTTTTTTTTTTAGGACCGTTGCTATTCGCAATATATATAAATGGCCTTGTGGATAACGTCAGAAGTTCACTAAGGCTTTTTGCGGATGATACTGTGGTATATCGAGAGCTTGTAACAATGGAAAATTGTACTGAAACGCAGGAGCATCTGCAACGAATTGACGCATGGTGCAGGGAATGGCAATTGAATCTCAATGTAGACAAGTGTAATGTGCTGCGAATACATAGAAAGAAAGATACCTTATCATTTAGCTACAATATAACAGGTCAGCAACTGGAAGCAGTTAATTCCATAAATTATCTGGGAGTAGGCATTAGGAGTGATTTAAAATGGAATGATCATATAAAGTTTATCGTCGGTAAAGCAGATGCCAGACTGAGATTCATTGGAAGAATCCTAAGGAAATGTAATCTGAAAACAAAGGAAGTAGGTTACAGTACACTTGTTCGCCCACTGCTTAAATACTGCTCACCAGTGTGGTATCCGTACCAGATAGGGTTGATAGAAGAGATAGAGAAGATCCAACGGAGAGCAGCGTGCTTCGTTACAGGATCATTTAGTAACCGCGAAAGCGTTACGGAGGTGATAGACAAACTCCAGTGGAAGAGTCTGCAGAAGAGACGTTCAGTAGCTCGGTACGGGCTTTTGTTGAAGTTTCTAGAATGTACCTTCACCGAGGAGTCAAGCAGTATATTGCTCTCTCCTACGTATATCTCGCGAAGAGACCATGAGGATAAAATCAGAGAGGTTAGAGCCCACACAGATGCATACCGACAATCCTTCTTTCCACGAGCAATACGAAAGTGGAATAGAAGGGAGAACCGATAGAGGTACTCAAGGTACCCTCCGCCACACACCATCAGGTGGCTTGCGGAATGTGGATGTAGATGCAGATAATTATATGTCGGTCTGTTCCTATCCCAACACAATGTTCCTGTGGACGTTTGAGCATATTCTTCAGCTGGTGTGCGACAATCTGACCAATGGGCTTGCCAGTTAAAGGTAACTCCCTAGGTTTCGATGTTCTATGAAATTTCTCTTCGGATGTCAGAAATTTTCTGGCTTCTCTCCAATACTCTTCATCAGATTCGTAATCGTTTCTATCTTTAAAATAAGTTAGTTCCTCATACACACACATAAAACTGACGAAATCCCCTGCATGTACTGTAAGGTAAGGGTTAGTTGGACAAGTGAGATACACATGTTGTCTCGTCAAAAGTACTGAATAATATCGAGATGCCCACATATTACTCGTAAGTTGTTATGAAATCTCTTTTTTGCAGCATACGAGCAATGTGTGTTGGCTTGCTTCTACAGGTATTATTATACGAAGCTGACTGTGCTTTTCCAGTTTTTTTTCTTTTTTTCTTTCTTTTTTCTTTTTATCACCAACAGATGCTTGAAATTTCAAAAACTCTTTGAAATTTCTCTCGTTCACAACCACGTTGGATTCGTCGGAATATTTAGAGTTATGAGATATAAGTTCATCATCTCTGCATCCTTGGAATAATAAATATTATCGCTTAAGGAAAGTAATGATTTCAACTATAGGACGAGGTTGTTCTCTGTTTCATTCCACCTCTTTGAAGTGCTATTGATGTATAAAGTTGTTCACTTTCAGGTTGGGTTTCTTGAAAGTATGGAGCAATGCTGTCCCATATTCTACAGTTTGTTTGTGACGAATTTGATTGGCACGTGTCTGCAAGTCCCCATTCCACCCCATAATGTCCTTAAAGTGCGTCACTGATTTTGTTCCAAGCATTTACAACGGCACCGTTTTTTGACCTCCGCCAACATAACTAGTAGCGAAAAATCGACAGCATGTACTCGTATTAATTAAACCCTTTTTTAAGATGTGAAAATACAGGCCAAGAGTATTTGCTGAGATATTTGCGCCCAAAATATCACTTCAGGTCTTTATCTTTGATCAGGCGAAAGGAAAATAGGAACTAGTAGCCTCCTTTTTGCTGCCAGAGACTATTGGTCAGTGGACGTCAAACTGTGTGCCCCTTATTCCACATGCAGCCCAAATCAAATCGTGTGGTCCTCGGTTCTCAGTAGCATTTTACAAAAGTATGCTTGTAGCAACCACAAGCCGAAACCAAAGAAGTCAACTAATGTTGAGAGCTTTTTACGAGTGTAGTTGTCCTGCTTAGTTACATGCAAAAATGCTTACAGAGACAATAATATTTTAAGATGTTTTTAATTTTAATTGATGTTTGTGATTCGATCATGAGCTAAGTAAAGTTAGCGGTTTCCTTCAGGGGCAGAGGAGTAAGTAGATTAGCCATTGCAGTGTTAGAGAATGCGAGAGAGGAATTGTTTTATTGTTTGTCTTCCAACATCGACAACTCACTGGCGTGCGCAACTCATACCGATCACCTGCTGTGTTACAAATTTCGACCCAGAAGTAATATGGATACGTGAATGCGGATTAGAGAGGTCGTCATCTTCAAATGCGGTCCATATTTGTAGCAAGAAATATGAAATTAACTTAAGGCTGTTGTAATACAAGGCAGTAAACAGAAAAAATGACATTTAAGACATTTTGTAATGAGCTTATGGTTGTGTCTCATATTGCATAGAACAGTCGACACAAAGTGTTCTGGATCACATCGACTTTTAACGGTCACTACTTGGGGTCAACAGCAATTTGAAGAAGGTTATCATGGTTCTTTCAAGACGACTTTGACCTTGAACCAATCACAATGCAGCACGTGCCCGAATTATTTACCATTGCCCTTGTTCCCTGTGTTCATCTTTTATTACTAGGACACCTCAGTGAGCACCATAGGGAGAGGTTGCAGGCTTTATCAATTTTTTAATGACAGGGTACGTCACTCAAGGCCTGTTTGTCAATAACAATTTAATATTCCCGTCATTCGTGTCACCAGCAAACATCCCACCCAGGCAGTTACCTAACAACTCTCATTTTCCATACTTTTTCACAATTTTATGCATTTTACCCAATTACGCAAATTTTCTCTCGATGTCACATCAACATCATGTTGCATCACGTCACGACATCGCACCGTGATGTGTTGATGTAGTGTTACAGCATGACGTTATATTGTGCCGACATCAAGATGCTCTCAGCCAAGCACACTGCGTCAAAGTCCTGATTTATGTATCATTATTAAGCAAGCACTTCATGTCTAGCCTGTGTGCCGTTCCCGTAAAATTCTGAAGCTTTTAAACAAAGATACTATATGTGTAGCATGGCACTGCAAAAGACGCCTGCAGAGAGGTGAGCAATATCTACAACTACCCCACCAAAAGTATGTTGCCAGCAGGATAGCCCACCCCTCGGACTCCGTCGTGTAGGATACAGCCGCGAACACAGCCACCTAAACCGTCAATGGTAAAGAAAGTAACGGTGTAATCCTCTCTGGCCTGACGGCTGACGCAAAAGGCACAGATGCCATATCATTTCTCGCCAAGTTCTCACGCCTGCAGTAATAATGACTAACGAATCCCAGCAGATCGGTGGAAATAACAAGAGACTGCTACAAATGCGAACCTAGATATACATCTACATCTACATCCATACTCCGCAAGCCACCTGACGGTGTGTGGCGGAGGGTACCCTGAGTACCTCTATCGGTTCTCCCTTCTATTCCAGTCTCGTATTGTTCGTGGAAAGAAGGATTGTCGGTATGCATCTGTGTGGGTTCTAATCTCTCTGATTTTATTCTCATGGTCTCTTCGCGAGAAATACGTAGGAGAGAGCAATATACTGCTTGACTCTTCAGTGAAGGTATGTTCTCGAAACTTTAACAGAAGCCCGTACCGAGCTACTGAGCGTCTTTCCTGCAGAGTCTTCCACTGGAGTTTATCTATCATCTCCGTAACGCTTTCGCGATTACTAAATGATCCTGTAACGAAGCGCGCTGCTCTCCGTTGGATCTTCTCTATCTCTTCTATCAACCCTATTTGGTACGGATCCCACACTGCTGAGCAGTATTCAAGCAGTGGGCGAACAAGCGTACTTTAACCTACTTCCTTTGTTTTCAGATTGCATTTCCTTAGAACTCTTCCAATGAATCTCAGTCTGGCATCTGCTTTACCGACGATCAACTTTATATGATCATTCCATTTTAAATCACTCCTAATGCGTACTCCCAGATAATTTATGTAATTAACTGCTCCCAGTTGCTGACCTGCTGTTTTGTAGCTAAATGATAAGGGATCTATCTTTCTATGTATTCGCAGCACATTACACTTGTCTACATTGATATTCAATTGCCATTCCCTGCACCATGCGTCAATCCGCTGCAGATCCTCCTGCATTTCAGTACAATTTTCCATTGTTACAACCTCTCGATACACCACAGCATCATCTGCAAAAAGCCTCAGCGAACTTCCGATGTCATCCACCAAGTTATTTATGTATATTGTGAATAGCAACGGTCCTATGACACTCCTCTGCGGCACACCTGAAATCACTCTTACTTCGGAAGACTTCTCTCCATTGAGAATGACATGCTGCGTTCTGCTATCTAGGAACTCCTCAATCCAATCACACAATTGGTCTGATAGTCCATATGCTCTTACTTTGTTCATTAAACGACTGTGGGGAACTGTATCGAACGCCTTGCGGAAGTCAAGAAACACGGCATCTACCTGTGAACCGGTGTCTATGGCCCTCCGAGTCTCGTGGACGAATAGCGCGAGCGGGGTTTCACACGACCGTCTTTTTCGAAACCCATGCTGATTCCTACAGAGTAGATTTCTAGTCTCCAGAAAAGTCATAATACTCGAACATAATACGTGTTCCAAAATTCTACAACTCATCGACGTTAGAGATATAGGTCTATAGTTCTGCACATCTGTTCGACGTCCCTTCTTGAAAACGCGGATGACCTGTGCCCTTTTCCAATCCTTTGGAACGCTACGCTCTTCTAGAGACCTACGGTACACCGCTGCAAGAAGGGGGGCAAGTTCCTTCGCGTACTCTGTGTAAAATCGAACTGGTATCCCATCAGGTCCAGCCTCCTTTCCTCTTTTGAGCGATTTTAATTGTTTCTCTATCCCTCTGTCGTCTATTTCGATATCTACCATTTTGTCATCTGCGCAACAATCTAGAGCAGGAACGACAGTGCGTCTTTCTCTGTGAAACAGCTTTGGAAAAAGACATTTAGTATTTCGGCCTTTAGTCTGTCATCCTCTGTTTCAGTACCATTTTGGTCACAGAGTGTCTGGACATTTTGTTTTGATCCACCTACCGCTTTGACATAAGACCAAAATTTCTTAGGATTTACTGCCAAGTCAGTACATAGAACTTTACTTTCGAATTCATTGAACGCCTCTCGCATAGCCCTCCTCACACTACATTTCGCTTCGCGTAATTTTTGTTTGTCTGCAAGGCTTTGGCTATGTTTACGTTTGCTGTGAAGTTCCCTTTGCTTCCGCAGCAGTTTTCTAACTCGGTTGTTGTACCACGGTGGCTCTTTTTCATCTCTCACGATCTTGCTTTGCACATACTCATCTAACGCATATTGTACGATGGTTTTGAACTTTGTCCACTGATCCTGAACACTATCTGTACTTGAGACAAAACTTTTGTATTGAGCCGTCAGGTACTCTGTAATCTGCTTTTTGTCACTTTTGCTAAACAGAAAAATCTTCCTACCTTTTTTAATATTTCTATTTACCGCTGAAGTCATCGATGCCGTAACCGCTTTATGATCGCTGATTCCCTGTTCTGCGTTAACTGTTTCAAATAGTTCGGGTCTGTTTGTCACCAGAAGGTCTAATATGTTATCGCCACGAGTCGGTTCTCTGTTTAACTGCTCAAGGTAGTTTTCAGATACAGCACTTAAAAAAATTTCACTGGATTCTTTGTCCCTGTCACCCGTTATGAACGTTTGAGTCTCCCAGTCTATATCCGGCAAATTAAAATCTCCACCCAGAACTATAACATGGTGGGGAAATCTACTCGAAATATTTTCCAAATTTTCCTTCAGGTGCTCAGCCACAACAGCTGCTGAGCCAGGGGGCCTATAGAGACATCCAGTTACCATGTCCGAGCCTGCTTTAACCGTGACCTTCACCCAAATCATTTCACATCGGATCTCCGTCAATTTCCTTCGATACTATTGCACTTCTTATCGCTATAAACACGCCTCCCCCTTCACTGTCCAGCCTGTCTCTGCGGTATACATTCCAATCTGAGTTTAGAATTTCATTACTGTTTACGTCTGGTTTCAGCCAACTTTCTGTCCCTAGTACAACATGGGCGTAGCTTACTAGGAACTGTCCAGCATTCAGAGATCAAATGAGCAAAGTGGAAAATTTCATCGTTATGAGTGTAATTAGCTCCGGCCTGGTGGCTAGCGCAAAAGACACACAAAGATTCAGAGAGCAGGCATATCACCCAGACGAACCAGTTGTAACTCGCAGACACGTACGCACTCATCAGAGGAAATCCGTGGACGCCTTTGCAGATAGACATTGCTACAAGTTTAAACACAAAGCACCCGGCCCCCGACCCCCTTTCTCTCTAGACCAATAAGAAACAAGATTCCCCTCTTCCCCCAACCATCATGTTTTAAAACTTTCATCCGCGACCCCATTTTCAACCGGGCAACTCTTCCTAGTAGAATGAAAATAGCTACAATCTCTAAGCAAAATACACCCTGCAAAGTTATTAGTATATGTGACTTTACTACAAGTCTCATATATTAAACTAGAGAAAAATCCGAATATGGCCATCACTATTAACGTAATTTCATCTGATCCACGGACAAAAAGCACACTGCAGTATTTTAAAAAATATTGATACATAAACTTATCTGTGCATTAATAATGACAGACATCGCATTTACAGGGTGTATCATAATTAATGGCGTAAACGCATACAGTTGAAAGTACACGATACTAGAAGCAAAATAGTCTCATTAAACATAGGGTCGAGCAATTTTTCATTTTTGATACTGTGAAACAAATTTCTTCTACTGCAAGTTCTTTGCTTTCCATATTTTTGAAACTGGTAGTATGGACCAAAACGAGAAAAAAAATGTCCGGTAAACATGTGCTCTAAAATGCATTCCTTAAGAGCTATGAGCACTTGTTCGTCTTTGCTACTTTGAAACACAACTCTTCTAGTGAACAAGTGCTCGTAACTTTAAAGGTATGCATTTTCGACCCTATGTTTAATGAGACTTTTTTGCTTCTAGTATCGTGTACATTCAACTGCATGCGTTTATGCCATTAATTATGATACATCCTGTATTTATGTATGGTTTTAATAGTGGAAAACCAAGGCATTACTATAGACATAGCACAACATGATATTTATACAAATAAACTCTGAAATATAATTACTTTGTGGTGATGCTATAACACTCGTAAATACAATCCTGCAAGAAAGCTGATCGTGGGTGAGATTCGTCAGGGCCCCCAGACAGAATATAAAGACCTGTAATTCTCGTAATATTAGTGTACAGTGCCACTATAAGACCCCTAAATAAATATGGAAATAATTCGAAGTATATACTTCCTAACCACACACAAATGAGACTGAGCAATGGCCACTCAACATACAAAGTCAGTGACTAACAGAGGTCACAACATCTCATCCACTACATGATTTAAAAAAAAATGCGACCCCTAGAGAAGTGTAGTGTTCACACGTCGTTGCTAATAAATCAGTTCTCCAAAGACAGTTACAATTAACCTTCAGCCATGTGGTCTCAAATTGCGACCAGCAAACACACACAATGGCTGCTGGATTAAAACAAGATGCACACATCTGGTAACAGTTCAAACAACACCATATTTGTGACGAGATGCAGCACGTCATAGCTGGCGCTACTCATGCAGGAACTGCAGGGCCAGTGTTGACACTGAGAGCCTGCCACCACATCACAGTGCTGCCATCCATCACCTATACGTACATGCAGCCACCAGTCCCATGGAAGAGTCATTTCATTGGCTTCAAGTAATCGCAGGAAAAATGGTCTGTGCAAGCTGATAAATGGAGGGATTTCCCAAATTGTGTGTGTCACAAGCACTGGCAACCGAGATTCCTTTTCCCTTGCCCATGATCTGAGCGGCCAGAAGACAGGATCGACCCTGCAACCACTGAAACGAAACAGAAGCCAACACACTGCGAGCGACATCTCTCTAATCGCAAGTAGCCTATTTTTGTTCACCTTTGTCTGGTGTCACGTGTCGGAAGCACTCTTCAGCCAGAGGGAGCTGTATGAATAAGTAAAGTTATTTTTATTATGCGGCTATGAGCTGCTGGATTTACCCATCACATGCCACATTGCGATTTGCTGAGAGCATCACGGCATCAATGCGACAACGGGAACAATAGAATAGACCTTGCATAGTTTGATAAAATACGAGAAATGTAGAGAAACAGGTATAATTGTGGTAACCCCGATAAAAATACGAAAATAGGTGAAAAATGCATAATATTTGGGAAAATATGAAAATATCGATAAATGTGTAAAATAGTGGAAAAATAAGAGTGCTTACATAGCTGCCAGGGTGTGCCTCTGCTGGTATCCTGGATAAAGTAATATTAAATAGTTGTTAACAAAAAGAACTTAAGTTACATGAATTAACACAATTCATTATCAACAAATAAACATAGCCTTATCCTCTCCAATGTTGCCCAGCTTCTTAGTGAATTATGCTCACCCAAGTGTCCCAGTTATAAAAGATGAAAATGGGGAAGGGGAGGTGCCTGATCCGCGTTGGCCCAGGGGGAGCAGAGTGGTTTCCCACCATTTTGTTGTGCTCGGACTGGCTGATAGAGTGTTCCCACCAATTTTATACCACGTGATCAGTATCGAGTACACATGGATAAGGTGTGGGGGAAGGACCATGTGACAAGTATGGAGCTCCATCGTGACCTTGAATATAAGTTGCACAATTCTCTGGGGGTTCCTCTGGGTGCCAAATGCCACAAAAAGCTCAACATGGCTATTCTTCGTTGCGCCACTTTCCTTCCACCACTGCTTCCTGGCGGCAGTATTTTGAAACAGGAGTTCAAGTGGCTCTGAGCACTATGGGACTCAACTGCTGAGGTCATTAGTCCCCTAGAACTTAGAACTAGTTAAACCTAACTAACCTAAGGACATCACAAACATCCATGCCCGAGGCAGGATTTGAACCTGTGACCATAGCGGTCTTGCGGTTCCAGACTGCAGCGCCTTTAATCGCACGGCCGCTTCGGCCGGCGAAACAGGAGTATTCTGTAGCAGTTATCATGGAGTAATTGCTGCCGTAGTCCATTCGATTTCAGTGTGTTTTCATTTTATTACTGAAAAAAGTGAAAACAGTGGTCGGTAGGTACACTTTCTGAGCTTCTTGAACTACAAGAACAGTAACCTACGTTTCTCTGCAGCATTTGTGTGTGTGTGTGTGTGTGTGTGTGTGTGTGTGTGTGTGTATGTGTGTGTGTGTGTGTGTGTGTGTGTGAAGGGGGGGGGGGCAGTAATTGTAAACCAGTGCCGTAACCCAAAATCTTAAAAGGTTTTTGAATGAATAGATAAACAAACTTAATATATGTAACCAAAATAGTGTGTCATATAAACTTCGTGATTTGTGAGACCAAACATTGTGTAAATTGTGGAGCAGGAGATAATAATTACTTATTCGAAATGCCGATGGTTACTTGGGGGTGTGGGAGTGGGGTCACCAGGAGCCCAAGTATGTAACCTGATACCAGAAGTCCTTATCAGGAAACCTGATAATCAGGGAAAAGGTCATCTTGAAAGAATCCTGATAATCTACTAACTTATCATGCCTTAGTATAGCTTGGCTACTGGGCTTAAAATACTCTAGTTCATGTAGATTATCAGTTAAGAATGAGATTGGTACATATACAACCAGAGGTGCCATCCACAATAGCAGTGATGACCACTGCTTTAGATATATTTTTTTCTATTTTTAGTTTTCTGTGTGATTTGATTTCAATGTGTCATTTTCCTCAGTTATGAGAGAATCATTGTCTCTTCTTCGGCACATGATTCCTCGAGAATAACAATTCTGTATGATAAGGATCTTTTTTATTTCCTGGTTACATCAGAGATATTCGTAGATCTCACAATGTCAATGTCTTTGTACGTATTAAATGTTATGATCAAATCAATATATGTGCAAATGTACATGTACGAATGCAAGTGGAACATTCGCGAACAAAGGCTGAAAATGTAGTTTTGTTTCTCGGTCTCACTAACTTAAAGGAACTCATTTCCTCTGGATGACGAAACATATCATATTTCTACCTTTTATAAATAACACTTTCATTTGGCATGCGCACAATTGTCTGATCATTAGCAATTCGCTCCTCACTTTCCCTTTCTGCCGCTGGATCAGTCATAGAGCATGTCTCTCAAACATTTCATGGTTGAATGAAAAGCAACGTCCAGACTCTTTGGTTTTTTTTTTCTACTCACTTAAATGTGCTTAAATGAGAATGCCTATCTTATGCTCTAGGTAATTATTCATATTAGTTCCTGCTTGCATATCATTGCAATATGCCTAACTAAATTCAGTTATCTTACGATTTTTTTTAGAAATAAATGCAAATTCTCTCGTGTTGGATTGACTTTTTTAACAGAAATGTAGCTTGCCTGAGCATTCTGAAGAGTGCTCTCCTCTGCCAATGTCTTTGGAGATTTATACATAAATCTGGGTTCAAACACACCATAAAAGTGTCGCCACTGTTAGTGGCATGCTGCAGTTTCACGTGAGAACTCCCGATTTTTAGTGGAGCAACTTAAGAGATGCGACAGTTGTGATGCCACAAAAAGTTTAACTTGGTTGTACTTTGTTGCGCCACTTTCCTTTCACCACTGCTCCCTGGTGGCAGTATTTCGAAACATAAGTATTCTGCCCCTATTATCGTGCAGTAATTGCTACTGTAATCCATTCTGTTTTAGTGTGTTTTCATTTTAGTCCTGAAAACAATGAAAACAATAGTCGACAGGTGCATTTTCTCAGCTTCTACAGTTACAAGAACAGCAACCTTTGTTTTCTGCAGCAATGTATGTGTGTGTGTGTGTGGGGGGGGGGGGGGGGGGGGGGGGGAGGGTGGCATTATTTGCAAACCAATGACGTAAAGACGTATCCTATAATCTCAAAAGATTTTTTGATGAACAAATAAAGAAACACAATATATGTAACCAAAAAAGTTAATCGAAAAAACTTCGTTATCTGTAAGACCAAGCATTGTGTAAATTGTTGATTATATGCAGGAGATAGCTCGCTAGAGTGATGTGGCAGCTGTTAAACTAAAAATTTGTTATTTCATATACCTATACCAAGGAATACATTAATATTCTAAAATTGTGGAAGAGTGGTGTGTCTGCAAGTGATGTTGACACGCCAGCTGTTTGTTATTGCCACTGTAGACAGCATTTTCGTCCCTGAGTATGATTTCCTTTATAAATACTTTCAGATCCAACATTTGGGTACGGTTTTCTTATATTTTACCCTTGTCACAGCTCTTATAACATAACCTCCACTGTAACACTCATACCCGCTCGTATGATTTCAGCTGACGCCATATTGAAAGCTGTGCAACTATTGTAGAAATGTGGCGTCTGTGTGAACAGGAGTTCATGATGCCACTACAGAAAGCCATGAGCTGTGGTACCACATTAGTTGCGCATGTGGACCCTGCTTAACAATCTGTTTCACACATCCTTTTGTTTTCGATATACTTTTTTGCTATACTGTGACAACACACTACGAACAAAAGAGATAAAATTTAAGAATTAATGTTACTGCCGCATCTGACTGATTCGCCTCTTCTTCACTCTCTCACTGATTGTCTCGGTTCGACATGTCTCGTCGACTCAGGTTTATTTTCAGAATGGGGTGATTATTGTAAAGTCGCTAAAGTTGTGAACAGATGTAGGCTTTTTTTGTATCGTGCATTGCTGCTGGAGGAGGAACAAAAGATTCCCCACCCACACCTGATCCCCCTCCCCCCCCCCCCCGCCCTCCCGCCTACCCCCTGCGTTGGAACCGCCCTGACTGCCTGTAGAAAATTATACTGATGGAGAAGAATATGCATCTTTCTACCTTGTATTTGGACTGAAGAGTCCTGCGCACTTTGGAGAACAAGTGTGTGTGAGAGTTTTCATTCTCGTTTTGAATCTTGGTTTGAAGAGATTCGCCCTTACATTGTTTTTTTTTTTAATTTATTGGCTTTCCAACACGCCATTCAGCCATCCAAACACAGTAAATGTTATTTATAACTGGTTTTGACAATTCATGGTAGACATTATTTTATGTCGTATCAAGGTAAGATGTGATATAGAATTAACAATGGACTGATTCTACCTAAGGGTATTTAAAACGAGTAAACAAGATGAGAATGGTACACAACAGGATACACATAGGCAGTATCCTATAAAAATCTTTCTGCTCACACACAAAGAAATGATAAACACCATTGGTACACATTTGAGATTCCCAAATCAGTTCACATTAATGACTGTACATCTAAATTAACAATAAAATGTTCTTTTTATGCCCTATGAGAATTGTTCCAAAGTCTGCAGAAAAAGAATTGAATATTTGTCTAGGTGTACAAGTACCATTTAGGGCACAACAGGAGAAAGGTTAACAACAACCATAGTTGTGCATTTACACCCACACATGTAGATACACCAGTATGCAGATATGTACACATAGGAGGCACATATTGACTTATATTTACAAATTGAGCGGTCTATATTGTCACCCTCACATTAAATTTTTGAAAGTAACATATTATTGGGTCGGTGCATTAGTTCGAAGCGTTTTGGTTTACATGTTGCTGTTTCGGTTGCTATGGGGTTCACTTACCGATTGTCATTTTTTATTTGTAGCTCACTGTTGCTATTTGAGTTTACATATTGTCATTTGGGGATAGTGGGTGCAGCTGTGGACGCTAGAAAATGGAGTGCCAAATGGAGAAATCGGAAACAGCAGCAGAGTCAAGCAGAAGCATTTGCGCAGTGTATGCCGATAATGCCACTGGTCATAGCACGGCAAGAAAATGGTTTTCTCGTTTTAAGAAGGATGGTTTTGACACTAGCGCCTCTCCACGGTTCAGGAAGACCGTCGAGGTTCGATGAAGATCATTTACAGGCATTAAGCCACAATGATCCACATCATTGTACTCGAGAGCTGGGCAATGTTATGAACTGTGATCATTCCATTATCGTGCGATATTTTCCTGCAATGGGGAAGGTGGAAAAATCAGATGTATGGGTATCTAATGCTCTAAGCCAAAATAACAAAAATTAGCGGATGACCATATGTGCATCCCTGCTTCCTCGCCATCAGTTGGTTTGCGAACGGCACCGACCATTCCTATTTGTATTGTTACTAGTGACGAGAAATAGTGTCTTTATGCCAGCATAAGGAAAAGAATTCTTGAGCCCAAACAAAGCAAACTCAGCAAGTCCCCGAAGAGATTCCTACACACATCCTCAGAAGACAATGTTATACATCCGGTGGAACAGTTACGTTATAGTGTACTACGAATTGCTTCCCAGAGATGTAACCATCACTGCTGACATTTATTGTCAACAACCGAGATGCCTAACAGACGCAGTCCAAGAACAGCGACCAAGAAGACTGCGTGAAGTAACGCTACTCCACGGTAACCTCCGACCGCTTTCTGCTAGACTGACAAAAAATTCTATACAGGAGTTGGGTTGGGAAGTCATTCCGCACCCACGTTATTCAGCTGATATCACGCCCTCGGATTGTCACCTTTTCCGCTCTCTATCAAAAACCTTCAATGAACTTCGTTTCCGGATAAAAATGCGCTCCGAACGTAGCTCGACGAGTTCTTCGCCTTAGAACCATATCTTGTCTGCAGTCGCGGAATCGAAAAGTTACGCCAGCGTTGGCAGACTGTTATACACAGTGAAGTAGAATATATTATTGACGCCTAAAGTCACTTTATGTGTACCTGTCGTATTTACTAAACTTGTGGAAAAACGCTATGAACTTACACACCAGCTCAATAGGCCAGTCGGCTAAACAGCTTCGGCTCTTGTTCCTTTCCAAAAACAGACAATAAAGCTAAACGGTAACAAGTGTTCATTCAGAATAAAATTTTGCAAGGGCAGAATGCTGAGGGACTGTACTTTTTTAAAAGGGTGGTCTTCAGTCCAGAGACTGGTTTGATGCAGCTCTCCATGCTACTCTATCCTGCGCAAGCTTCTTCATCTGCCAGTATCTACTGCAACCTACATCCTTCTGAACCTGCTTAGTGTATTCATCTCTTGGTCTCCCTCTGCGGTTTTTACCCTCCACTAAATTGGTGATCCCTTGATGCCTCAGTAACATGTCCTACCAACCGATCCCTTCTCCTAGTCAAGTTGTGCCACAAATTTCTCTTCTCCCCTATTCTTTTCAATACCTCCTCATTAGTAACGTGATCTACCCGTCTAATCTTCAGCATTCTTCTGTAGCACCACATTTCGAAAGCTTCTATTCTCTTATTGTCTAGACTATTTATCGTCCACATTTCACTTCCATACAAGGCTACACTCCATACAAACACTTTCAGAAACGACTTCCTGACACTTAAATCTATACTCAATGTTAACAAATTTCTCTTCTTCAAAAATGCTTTCCTTGCCACTGTCAGTCTACATTTTATATCCTCTCTACTTCGACCATCATCAGTTATTTTACTCCCCAAATAGCAAAACTCCTTTACTACTTGAAGTGTCTCATTTCCTAATCCAACTCCCTCAGCATCACCCGATTTAATTCGACTACATTCCATTATCCTCGTTTTGCTTTTGTTGATGTTCATCTTATATCCTCCTTTCAAGATACAAATCGTAAATGTTATCGTTACCTTAAAAACATCTTCTGAATGAAAATACTTGCAATTGAGTTGGGTTATTACAGACTTCCTTAGTTTAAAAAAAGGTTATCTTCAACCTTATGCCGATTAGGGCATTTTAGAAAATACTTTACTTTCCTGTATTAAGAAATGTGGATTAAAATTGCAACATTCCTACAATATGGCTTGGTCTGCTGCGGGAGAGACCAAGGAAACGTTAGTTTGTCTCGCTAAGGACAAGAGTCTTGAAGATTTGATGTTTCAATTATTCTATCAAACTGCTTGTATTAATAATTTCAAGTGAAACACACGTTATCGAACGATTTCGGTACAGTATAGTGATAAGTGCGTAAGGATTCTTGCAAACAGGCAAGGATGTTACGTGAAATTACACTGAAGAGCCACAGAAACTGTTACACCTGCCTAATATCGTCTAGGGCTAAAGTCTGAACTAGTGCTGGAGGGAACTGACACCATGAATCCTGCATGAATGTCCATAAATCCGTAAGAGTACGACGGAGTGGAGATCTCCTCTGAACAGCACTTTGTAAGGCGTCCCAGATGTGCTCGATAATGTTCCTGTCTGGTGAGTTTGGTGGCCAGCGGAAATGTTTAAACTCAGAAGAGCGTTCCTGGAGCCACTCTGTAGCAATTCTGGACGTGCGGGGTGCTGCATTGTCCTGCTGGAATTGCCCAGGTCCATCGGAATGCACAATGGACATGTGGCAGGTGATCCGACAAGACGCTTCAGTTTCTTGTCACCTGTCAGAGTTGTGTCTAAAGGTATCAGGGGTCCCAAATCACTCCAACTGCACACGCTCCACATCATTACAGAGCCTCCACCAGCTTGAACAGTCCCCAGCTGACATGCAGCTTCCATGGATTCATGAGGTTGTCTCCATACCCGTACACGCCCATCCGCTCGATACAATTTGAAACGAGGCTAGTCCGACCAGTCAACATGTTTCCAGTCATCAACAGTCCAATGTCGGTGTTGACGGGCCCAGGCGAGGCGTAAGGCTTTGTGTCGTGCAGTCATCAAGGGCACACGAGTGGTCCTTCGGCTCCGAAAGCCCATGTCGATTATGTTTCGTTTAATGGTTCACACGCTGACATTTGGTGATGGCCCAGCATTGAAATCTAGAGCAGTTTCCGGAAGCCTTGCACTTCTGTCACCTTGAATGATTCTCCTCAGTCTTCATTGGTCCCGTTCTTGCAGGATCTTTTTCCTGCCGGAGCTATGTCGGAGATTTGATATTTTACCGGATTGCTGATATTCACGGTACGCTCGTGAAATGATCATACGGAAAATTCCCCACTTCATCGCTACCTCGGAGATCCTGTGTGCCCCTCGCCCGTGCGCCGACTATAACATCACGTTCAAACTCACTTAAATCCTGACAGCCTGCCATTGTAGCAGCAGTAACCGATCTAACAATGTGCCAGACACTTGTCTTATACAGGCGTTGCCCACCGCGGCGCCGTATTCTGCGTGTTTACATATCTCTGTACCTGAATACGCGTGCCTATACCATATTTCTTTGGCGCTTCAGTGTAAATGAATGTGTGGCGTCTGTTCTTTCGGACATGTGCGAAAGAACAGGCACCACACAGAACCCGCAGCTGTTATACATTACACACTACTGGCCATTAAAATTGCTACACAAAGAAGAAATGCAGATGATAAACGGGTATTCGTTGGACAAATATATTATACTACAACTGAGATGTGATTACATTTTCACGCAATTTGGTTGCATAGATCCTGAGAAATCAGCACATACAACAACCACGTCTGGCCGTAATAACGGCCTTGATACGCCTGGGCATTGAGTCAAACAGAGCTTGGATGGCGTGTAATGTACAGCTGCCCATGCAGCTTCAACACGATACCACAGTTCATCAAGGGTAGTGACTGGCGTATAGTGACGAGCCAGTTGTTCGGCCACCATTGACCAGACGTTTTCAATTGGTGAGAGATCTGGAGAATGTGCTGGCCAGGGCAGCAGTCGAACATTTTCTGTATCCAGAAAGGCCCGTACAGGACCTGCAACATGCGGTCGTGCTTTATCCTGCTGAAATGTAGGGTTTTGCAAGGATCGAATGAAGGGTAGAGCCATGGGTCGTAACACATCTGAAATGTAACGTCCACTGTTCAAAGTGTCGTCAATGCGAACAAGAGGTGACCGAGACGTGTAACCAATGGCACCCCATACCATCACGCCGGGTGATATGCCAGTATGGCGATGACGAATACGCGCTTCCAATGTGCGTTCACCGCCATGTCGCCCGCCAGACACGGATGCGACCATCATGATGCTGTAAACAGAACCTGGATTCATCCGAAAAAATGATGTTTTGCCATTCGTGCACCCAGGTTCGTCGTTGAGTACACCATCGCAGGCGCTCCTGTCTGTGGTGCAGCGTCAAAGGTAGCCGCAACCATGGTCTCCGAGCTGATAGTCCATGCTGCTGCAAACGTCGTCGAACTGTTCTTGCAGATGGTTGTTGTCTTGCAAACGTCCCCATCTGTTGACTCAGGGGTCGAAACGTGGCTGCACGATCAGTTACAGCCATGCAGATAAGATGCCTGTCTTCTCGACTGCTAGTGATACGAGGCCGTTGGGATCCAGCACGGCGTTCCGCATTACCCTCCTGAACCCACCGATTCCATATTCTGCTAACAGTCATTGGATCTCGACTAACGCGATCAACAATGTCGCGATACGACAAACCGCAATGGCGATAGGCTACGGTCCGACCTTTATCAAAGTCGGAAACGTGATGGTACGCATTTCTCCTCTTCACACGAGGCATAACAACAACGTTTCACCAGGCAACGCCGGTCAACTGCTGTTTGTGTATGAGAAATCGGTTGGAAACTTTCCTCATATCATCACGTTGTAGGTGCCGCCACCGGCGCCAACCTCGTGTGAATGATCTGAAAAGCTAATCATTTGCATATCAGAGCATCTTCTTCCTGTCGGTTAAATTTCGGGTCTGTAGGACGTCATCTTCGTGGTGTAGCAATTTTAATGGCCAGTAGTGTTGTAAATTGAAGGTGGACAGGGGAAGAAGGGAAAGCAAAGGGAGAGGATACCTGCTGCCAGCTGCTTTGAGACATCGCGCAGAGTCAGTGGCGATGAGTGAAAATGTGTACTGGACCGGGATTCGAACCCATGATCTCCTGCTTACTGTACAGGTGTGGTAACCACTGCGCCATCCGGGACACTGT
The DNA here is from genome assembly GCF_021461385.2 of Schistocerca piceifrons. NCBI lineage: Eukaryota > Metazoa > Arthropoda > Insecta > Orthoptera > Acrididae > Schistocerca > Schistocerca piceifrons. The sequence goes on along the minus strand of NC_060139.1, from coordinate 1,025,515,353 downwards.
GTTATCGGAGCAGCACGAACTATGCTTGCACGCCTCACGGCCGACCCCCCCACTCACACCGAGTGCCACCTATCCGCAGTCCCTGTCCATTTCCTCTATGTTGACTCTTCTGAAATCCCCACAGGAGGTCGAACGTGTTTGTACATCTGGACGGAAGAAGGTGGACTCATTGCCCAGCTAGGCCTATGAAATTATATATTCCGAAAGAACAGACACCACACAGAATGTGCAGTTGTTATACATCGCACCGGGGGCACTCGTGGTCTAGAGGTAGCGTCTTTGATTCATAATCAAAACGTCTTCAGTCCCGGGTTCGAACCCCGCCACTGCTTAAATTTTGATAAATAATCAGCATTGTCGGCCGAAGACTTCCGGCATAAGAAGTCAGCCTCATTCTGCCAACGGCCTTGTCAAAGAGGGCAGAGGAGTGGATAGAGGTTCAGGGCACTCTCTTGTCCTAGGGGTGGGAAATTTCCCCTAAGGGCGGAAAAATCAGCAATGATCAACGACATGAGGATGCAGAAGGCAATGGAAACCACTGCATTAAAGACACGTAACGTGTATCCACAGGACATGTGGCCTGTAATTGAAGAAGTGTCATGATGATCTCTCCATTGGCAAAAGATTCCGGAATAGTCCCCCATTCGGATCTCCGGGAGGGGACTGCCAAGGGGGAGGTTACCACGAGAAAAAAGATTGAATAATCAACGAAAGGATAACGTTCTACGAGTCGGGGCGTGGAATGTCAGAAGCTTGAACGTGGTAGGGAAACTAGAAAATCTGAAAAGGAAATGCAAAGGCTCAATCTAGATATAGTAGGGGTCAGTGAAGTGAAGTGGAAGGAAGACAAGGATTTCTGGTCAAATGAGTATCGGGTAATATCAACAGCAGCAGAAAATGGTATAACAGGTGTAGGATTCGTTATGAATAGGAAGGTAGGGCAGAGGGTGTGTTACTGTGAACAGTTCAGTGACCGGGTTGTTTTAATTAGAATCGTCAGCAGACCAACACCGACAACGATAGTTCAGGTATACATGCCGACGTCGCAAGCTGAAGATGAACAGATAGAGAAAGTGTTTGAGGATATTGAAAGGGTAATGTAGTATGTAAAGCGGGACGAAAATCTAATAGTCATGGGCGACTGGAATGCAGTTGTAGGGGAAGGAGTAGAAGAAAAGGTTACAGGAGAATATGGGCTTGGGACAAGGAATGAAAGAGGAGAAAGACTAATTGAGTTCTGTAACAAGTTTCAGCTAGTAATAGCGAATACCCTGTTCTAGAATCACAAGAGGAGGAGGTATACTTGGAAAAGGCCGGGAGATACGGGAAGATTTCAATTAGATTACATCATGGTCAGACAGAGATTGCGAAATCAGATACTGGATTGTAAGGCGTACCCAGGAGGAGATATAGACTCAGATCACAATATAGTAGTGATGAAGAGTAGGCTGAAGTTCCAGACATTAGTCAGGAAGAATCAATACGCAAAGAAGTGGGATACAGAAGTACTAAGGAATGACGAGATACATTTGAAGTTCTCTAACGCTATGGATACAACAATAAGGAATAGCGCAGTAGGCAGTACAGTTGAAGAGGAATGGACATCTCTAAAAAGGGCCATCACAGGAGTTGGGAAGGAAAACATAGGTACAAAGAAGGTAACTGCGAAGAAACCATAAGTAACAGAAGAAATACTTCAGTTGATTGATGAAAGGAGGAAGTACAAACATGTTCCGGGAAAATCAGGAATACAGAAATACAAGTCGCGGAGGAATTAAATAAATAGGAAGTGCAGGGAAGCTAAGACGAAATGGCTGCAGGAAAAATGTGAAGACATCGAAAAAGATATGATTGTCGGAAGAACAGACTCAGCATACAGGAAAGTCAAAACAACCTTTGGTGACATTAAAAGCAAAGGTGGTAACATTAAGAGTGCAACGGGAATTCCACTGTTAAATGCAGAGGAGAGAGCAGATAGGTGGAAAGAATACATTGAAACCCTCAATGAGGGTGAAGATTTGTCTGATGTGATAGAAGAAGAAACAGGAGTCGATTTAGAAGAGATAGGGGATCCAGTATTAGAATCGGAATTTAAAATAGCTTTGGAGGACTAACGGTCAAATAAGACAGAAGGGATAGATAACATTCCATCAGGATTTCTAAAATCATTGGGGAAAGTGGCAACAAAACGACTATTCACGTTGGTGTGTATAATATATGAGTCTGGCGACATACCATCTGACTTTCGGAAAAGCATCATCCACACAATTCCGAAGACGGCAAGAACTGACAAGTGCGAGAATTCTCGCACAATCAGCTTAACAGCTCATGCATCGAAACTGATACAGAAGAATGGAAAAGAAAATTGAGAATGCGCTAGGTGACGATCAGTTTGGCTTTAGGAAAAGTAAAGGGACGAGAGAGGCAATTCTGATGTTACGCCTAATAATGGAAGCAAGGCTAAAGAAAAATCAAGACACTTTCATAGGATTTGTCGACCTGGAAAAAGCGTTCGACAATGTAAAATGGTGCAAGCTGTTCGAGATTCTGAAAAAAGTAGGGGTAAGCTATAGGGAGAGACGGGTCATATACAATATGTACAACAACCAAGAGGGAATAATAAGAGTGGACGATCAAGAACGAAGTGCTCGTATTAGGAAGGGTGTAAGACAAGGCTCTAGCCTTTCGCCCCTACTCTTCAATCTGTACATCGAGGAAGCAATGATGGAAATAAAAGAAAGGTTCAAGAGTGGAATTAAAATACAAGGTGAAAGGATATCAATGATATGATTCGCTGATGACATTGCTATCCTGAGTGAAAGTGAAGAAGAATTAAATGATCTGCTGAACGGAATGAACAGTCTAATGAGTACACAGTATGGTTTGAGAGTAAATCGGAGAAAGACGAAGGTAATGAGAAGTAGTAGAAATGAGAACAGCGAGAAACTTAACATCAGGATTGATGGTCACGAAGTCAATGAAGTTAAGGAATTCTGCTACCTAGGCAGTAAAATAACCAATGACGGACGGAGCAAGGAGGACATAAAAAGCAGACTCGCTATGGCAAAAAAGGCATTTCTGGCCAAGAGAAGTCTACTAATATCAAATACCGACCTTAATTTGAGGAAGAAATTTCTGCGGATGTACGTCTGGAGTACAGCATTGTATGGTAGTGAAACATGGACTGTGGGAAAACCGGAACAGAAGAGAATCGAAGCATTTGAGATGTGGTGCTATAGACGAATGTTGAAAATTAGGTGGACTGATAAGGTAAGGAATGAGGAGGTTCTACGCAGAATCGGAGAGGAAAGGAATATGTGGAAAACACTGATAAGGAGAAGGGACAGGATGATAGGACGTCTGCTAAGACATGAGGGAATGACTTCCATGGTACTAGAGGGAGCTGTAGAGGGCAAAAACTGTAGAGGAAGACAGAGATTGGAATACGTCAAGCAAATAATTGAGGACGTAGGTTGCAAGTGCTACTCAGAGATGAAGAAGTTAGCACAGGAAAGGAATTCGTGGCGGGCCGCATCAAACCAGTCGGTAGACTGATGACCAAAAAAAAAAAAAACATTGCACGTAAATTGAAGAAGGAGAGGAGAAGGAAGGAAAGAAAAAGGGAGGGATCACTGCTGTAAGCTGGATGTGCTTACAACTTTTTCAAAATTTTCGAATTCGTTAAAACAGAGCACATCAGTCATGAACAAGGAAGGAGAGAGGGGCAACTGTTCCCCCAATCCCGCCCTCCAGCCCCTCTAGATTCACGCCTGATCACAGCCCATGCACTGAACGCAACTGGACTTAACGGTACGAAAAAAAAAAAGGTTATTACATTCAACTTTGTTAAGTTCGTCAATTTTACTCTCATTAAAGTGAAAGCTACGTTGAAAGCATCTAACAACAATGTTCTACGGTTACGTTGTGTAGTAGCCGCGAATGATCGTTTCGGATGATGTGACCCCATTTTGGAGAACGCGTGTCCAGCTGCTTCAAACGAGGTACAGAAGATGCAAGTGCTACAGAACATATCTTTGCGGCGATCGTTACACGTCACGTACCTCATTAGAGTCGCTAATTTGCCATCGAAGCTGGCATCCCATCTTTCCTCCACAGACTATGTGTATCAATGGAGTGAGAATAGTCTACTGCGCATGTTCTCAACATGAAACCGGGCTAGTCACGTGATTTTGGGACGAAGCTGCTAGTCTACAATTTGCGGTAATAGGGAAACTTGAAATTACGTGTATTCGCCTTGTTTTATGTACGTTTCTGCACGTTTGGCTTTAGTAACAGCAGTGATGTAATATTGTCGTTGCTACGAATGTAAAGAGAAGTATGTCAAAGGAGGACCTGTTACTTTTCATATGTATGTATAACACATGTATAATTGTAAATGTCATATTGATATCATGTACTTTATATGTTGAAAAAAACGAGACATAGTTTTATAAAGTCTTCTATTGCGATAATTTCTGCGATTTTATGTCCATGTATTTACGAGAAAAATGCTAGATAAGTTTGAAAATCTGTACGAATAAACTGCCAGTCAGTCTATACAGATTGGTGCTATGTTCATATGCAGATAAAATTTATACATGACAATCTGATTAAATTCACCCAGTTTATGTAGGTTCTCAAACCCTTGCGAGTATCTAACTATTTCGGGATGAGACAGTTTCCTATACACTGTCTCTGCAACATAATTAATTAGAATAGATTCGACTATGTGAATCAGTGCGATAGAAAACAAAAACAAATATTGTTGGCTGACACTTCTTTTATACTCGATAATTCGAGCATTGATCTTGTATTTTTTTTTTAATTTTTGTGAGTAATGTATGGGTTTACTTTTCCGATGAGACGGCGAAAATTTTTTGTAGATATTTAACTTGTCTATAAAAAAACAAGAGAGTAAATAAAGAAAAACTGAAAATAATAATGGACAAGCAGGTACTGCAAATCGTTTACCATATGTGCTGTAACAACTTCATAGTTCGAAATGCTGTGTTTTTTGTGGCACTTCTGCGCCGTCTACAGTGTCACTGCAACGTAATCAATCAGAACACAGATTCGACAGTATGAATAAGTGCAATATAAAACGCAAAAAAATTTGGTGGCTGTCACTTCTCATCCCGTTACCGAAAAGACGAAATAAAGTGTCTTCTGAGCTGTAATATTGAGGAGAAAAAGCGCAATGCCATTGTTCTTCATGTCTTTAAGGCAACTAGTGTTCCTGGTATCAGATTGTTAAGATGTCTGTAAAACACGTATACATTGTTTCGCAGTACTTCTGAAGGTAATCTCTCAATAACAGCAAAGTAATAACACTCAAAATACGCCGCAGTGGGTAGCACATTGGTCTCGCATTCGGGAGGACGACGGTTCAAACCCGCGTCCGGCCATTCAGACTTAGGTTTTCCGTGATGTCCCTAAATCGCTCCAGGCAAATGCCGAGGTGGTCCCTTTGAAAGGGCACGGACGATTTCATTCCTCATCTTTGACATAATCCGAGCTTGTGCTCCGTCTCTAATGACCTCGATGACGACGGGACGTTAAACCCAATCTTCCTCCTTCCTTTTCTCCTTTCAAAATATTCTAAGCACCATATGAGCTAAAACGCACCTGTCTCAAAATCACGTGACTTAAGCTGCAGGAGATGTTACGGACAGAAATCTCGTTCTGCACATCCGAATGCTCTATGCTTTCCTCGAACGATACAAGATGCTGGCAACCAACTTGTGTCTTTCCTGTCTTGTCCTGATACCAGTGCATCAGAAATATCGGGACCTGTTACAAGAACGAAGAGTGTAAACACGGGCAGCCACTGTGGCTGCTAGAGGATTGAGACCAACTCATTTCCAAGCCACTGCCATTTCACTCTATTACATCCAGCCCATCATTATCTCAATAACTATCAGTCACTAATCAATTACCATATTTCCATATCGATTAGTGCCTGGACTGTTACGCCATTTGCATACATAAGGATGTGCGGACCAACTGATTTGGGAACTGGCTAGATAACTTTTTCGTTCCCTAGGAAGGCAACATTTCAGAGACAGAACTCTCGCCATGGCTATCCTACTTAACGGGACCACATACATAACCCAGTAGTTTCGTAACTTAGTCGATATGCTGCTTCATTTCATTCTATTATAGCTCATAAGTAGTGCCCTGTGTCAGTTAACGTGTAATCTTTGTTTCCTTATGTAATAAAACGTGGTGAAAATGTTTATGTGAAGTTTGGGATATGCATCGTAATTTAACACCAAAAAACAATGTTCAGTCACTATCTAATTATTTCATACCATGTTTTACAACACATTATCAGCATTCAGATAACACTCCAACAGTTTGTTGATTGGTTGTTTATCGATTTAACTGCAAAATATCAAAAATTAAACAAAGTTCAATTAGGCTGGTATAAGTTTTGCAAGTAATTATACATATCTCTGTAATCTGGGGTGCTGCTTCTTGATTCTACCATAGGTTCATTTTGATGTTACTGCATCACCGAAGTTATCATTTCGCATGCAAGATATTCAGCGATGAAAGTATTTTACATCATACAATTAACATTCATCTTCTAGTTATGAAAAAGTTTACACTGTGTCAAAACAAAGTATGACTACATGCTATTGACATAAAATTTGGCCTTCAAATCGCCTTTATTTATATGGTTTTAAACAATTACTATCATTGTTACATATTGATTTTTACATAAAAACAATTAAAATCTTTACAAACGTTTTCCCAAATTACATAGAAATTTTCATATAATAAAAGTAGATAATTTAACACAAAGATAGTTAAGAATCCATTTCCATTAAGTCTATAAATTACATTGTTTTATCATTGCAACAATATATTTTTTAATTTGCATATAGTAATTAAATGACTCCAAGAAAAATCATGCTATTATTTTCAAGGCTACAGAGTGATTAATTTTATCGAACAAAAGGCCTAGATGCAACTAGTTAATCTTTTTACAAGTAACATTTACATTTCTATGTGGCCGTAATTACAGTACTAGTTATTATTAATTAACTAACACCAATTAAAACATGAGTATGATTGATTCTGACTGAAAAATCATTGTGTCATATTTTTATTTTTGGACTCAAACAATTTCTGGCTTCAAAACATAAAAGTGACTTGAAAATATCGAAACTTTAATCATTAATTACACCATAATTACAATAGGGAAATCATTCTTACCATGTGCCTGAAGATTGTATTGTGTGTTAATTACAATGGTACATTAATGTTTAATCCAACATGTTTCATTCATTCCATTTACTGATGAGACACAATGCACACAATATCAAAACAACAGTTTAAATTAGTGTAAGTTACTAATATTATATATATATATATATATATATATATATATATATATATATATATATATATATATATATATATATATATATATATATATATATATATATATATATATATGCCCTCCTCAGGAGAGTGGAGATGAGATTGGAAGAGGATGTAGGGTCCCAAGGGGTTGTGGTATTACACTTATGAGATATGCATTGTTCACAAGTACTAAAATTCCGAATTTTCTGGGTACAGAAATGTAAATTTAATTTTTCAAAGATGATTTAATTTTCAAGATTTTACTTCCTTTTTTACATGTGTGTGTTTAGTTTTTCTTTATGGCACACTTATTCATTCTTTTAGCAAGAACGAACAATGCAGTACCTCTAGGAAAAACGCAACAGTGTTCATCTAGAATGTACTCATGCATGTTGAAAATAAATTGATGGTTCATTTGCATGTTATCATTGTCACATCACGTACTGATGTTAATTTGTACTGGTTTACCAAACACTTGTGTCACTGTGCTGGTATATGCGTCGATAGGAGGGACTTGTTGAGTGGGGAGTCTTGTAGCTAACCTTCTGCCAGATATGGATATTGAAACGAAATATCGACATTTTGTCTCATTCGAGAACCTCAGCATGCTGCATGTCACACACTGCAGTAGGTCTATGGTGGTTATACGGTTTTTATACTTCTTCAAAGAACGAGATTTCTTAAGAAAAGCATTGCAATTTTAAATTAATCATCAATCTTCTAATTTCAGTTCCAGCCTCCTATAAACTTTTTCTTTATTGTATTTCATTTTATAGCTCCCTTACAAATGTTTTATATTATCTTTTTGTCAGTTTATCGATATTTTCAGGTCATTCTAATGATACATTTCCATGTTTTTAATGTCATAAAAATCTGTGTCGTAAGATTACAGGTCCATTTCATATTCGTATGCTAAATGAATTCTCTCTAGGTAAAGTGTTGTCGGAGAATTCCTGTCGGTAGTCTCTCCTACGAGGTATGGATACTGAAACAACAGAAATTCCCTCACTTTCTAGAACCTTGGCATGTTCCATGTCATAGTCTCCATTAGCTCTACAATGGTTATACAAGTTTTGGACTTCTTCAAAGAATGAGATTTCTTAAAGAAAAACACAGCAATTTTAAATTAATTATCGTTCTTGTAATTTCAGATCCAATTTCAAATAAAATTTTTTATTACTCAGTTCGTATATGATTTGTATTATCTTTAAGTCATTTTAATGGATGTTTTCAGGTCATTCTAATGATAATTTTCCAGGTATTTCATGTCATAAAAATCGGAGTCATGCAGTTAGAGGTCCTTTTTCATGCTCGTAAACTAAATGAATTCTCACTAGGGGCAAGCGCCTCCACTCCCCCTC